>NC_082395.1:5710594-5730594 GCF_031168955.1 Gadus macrocephalus | reverse complement strand
AGGAGAGGACAGGAGATGCGGAGGTTGGGGGTGAGGAGGAGAGGGTGTTGGGGGGAGGAGGTGGTGTGCAGGGAGGAGAGGAGATGGAGCCAGAGGGGAGGGGGAGAAAGGCGGAGAAGGAGGAGGAGGGAGCGAGGGGACGAGAAGAGGCGAGGAGGACATGGAGAGGAAAGAATTGGAGAGGGAAAAATGAGAGAGGATTGGTGATGAGGAGAGGAGAGAAGATGGAAATGCAGGGGAGAAATGCAGAGAAGAGCAGACGAGAGGAAAGGAAAAGAAAAGATAGGAAAGGAAATTAAATAAAACCAAACAAAGGGAAGGCAGACAAAGCCAGAGGTAAGAAAGTGTGCTAGAAGATCAAGTTGGCATTAGAAAAAAGCGATACAAAAAAGCCCTCCTCCAGACTATAATACATACTGATAGAGTGTAGGCAGCAGCAGCAGAAGAATAGGCAAATAGAAAAGGGAAAAAAAATAACAAATGCCATGTTTTCTCTTTTTTTATCCCAGGATCTGTTGAAAGTTTCTTGTACCCTAGCATCAGACACACACACACACACACACACACACACACACACACACACACACACACACACACACACACACACACACACACACACACACACACACACACACACACACACACACACACACACACACACACGCATATATATATATAGCAGGGAAATGTGTTGAGGCGAGATGCTGTAAATATTTCACCAAGGATGATGAATCCTAAAACACCGTCATAGCTGCCATGTTCGGCTCTGTTCCGTTTGCAGAGGGCTGCCAGCCTCACCACTTAAATATGTCAGTTAAATCAAATAACAGTGATGTCGGGTCGTTTGCAACATGCAACCCAATTAAAGTCCTGCATGTGTTGCATCCCACATGGAGATAACCTAATGTACGCATCAACATAGAGTGGAAAAGCAACACACAGGATGCATTGGTTTTTGAATGGGCTTGATGGCTGACAATAGTTAACAATTCGTTTGAAACTTGTTTATAAAATCATTTAGCATGTGGTTGTGTGGCTGGGTGAATGACCATTTAGCAATATTTACATTTAGCCAGAATAAAAACATGGTTTATGTGCTCTATAAACAACATTGTGTGTGTGCAGTATGTGTATGTGTGTGTTTGCATCTGTGTGTGTATGTATGCCTGCATGCGTTGGCGCGGGTGCGTGCATGTGTGTGTGTGCATGTGGACAAAGACTACAGATGAGTGGACTCTGTAACCTTCCGTAAGTCAATGGATTTCTTTATTGTGAATCCGACTTACATCAAAATGGCTGAGTCCATTATATTTGCATTAGGTCGGAGACTGCTGATGTCCTCTGCAACAGACTCCAAGAACTCTGGCTCACACTTGCCAGTGCTAATACAGCATACTTCAACATTCAATGCAAATGAATTGTTCGTGTTTTGAATACCCAGTGCGAGTTCAAAAGCGTGCATAGCAATCTGAACCACTGCACCCGTGTAAATATTCAGACCCAGACTGTTCTACCCTAGAATTTGTCTCACCACTATGGGCGTGTCCCGGACGGTGTTCTCCGCTATGACAACGTCGTAGCTCTCCCTCTCCCACTGTGGGGGCTGGTTCTTCACATTGGTGATGGTGACCGCCAGCTCCACGGAGCTGTTCCTGTTTCCCCCATCTGTCGCAACGATCTCCCTGGTGATGTAGGTCCTCTGTGGAGGAGGGCCGGCGGTTTGAGGGAGGTCAGGGGAGGCGAGGAGGAGGAGGAGATGGGTGAGGAGAGGAGGGGGAATGGAAAGGGAGGAGAGGGATACAGATGAATAAGCATAGAGGAAGGGAGAGGGGAGGGAGGGGAGGAGAGGAGAGGAGGAGAGGCGAAGACATGAGAGGAAAAGAGAGGAGAGGAGAAGAGAGGAGTAGATGGGTTTATATGGAAAAAATAAAGGGGAGGAGGGGAGAAGAGAGGAGACACAGATAAACGTGAACGTTGGCACAGAAGAAGAAGAGCTGTAGCTTGCAGGGAGAGTTATTAATTAGTAATATCACACCAAGGTGGCAAACAGGTGTACATTCCATTTCTTACAGTATTGTTCAGTCTGCCCTAATTAAATGGTGGTCATGCTATTCTTCATGCTGGGTTTCAGTGTTGGCAGATGTCGAGTGTTAGCTCAGGGTCTTGGTGGGTTGTGTCTAGGTGGATGACAGAGTGTCTATTATGTATGATCAAGCTTTTCTGGAGGGCTTGCGATCCCAGGAAAACAGCATTGTGTTTGAAGAGACATGGTTGGTGGTAGTTGCTATTTCTTGCCTCGTGCCACCAATGTGAGGGATTTTGGGAGGGTAGAGTTGACCTAACATTATGCAATTATAATCAGCTGCAGGCAGCTGGTGCTCTGCCCTAATTAGAATTGTTACAAAAAAATGGGAAAGAAAAAAATACTCGTAAATGACGTCTGCGGATCGTAAGGATCTGCCAATTGTTTCTCCATCCAGTCCGTGAATCACATTTATATGCAAGCTGTTTGAATTATGTAACACTCTCCCTGAGAGAGAGAGAGAGAGAGAGAGAGAGAGAGAGACAGGAAAAGAGAAAGCAAGAGAGAGAGAGAGAGAGAGAGAGAGAGAGAGAGAGAGAGAGAGAGAGAGAGAGAGAGAGAGAGAGAGAGAGAGAGAGAGAGAGAGAGAGAGAGAGAGAGAGAGAGAGACGGACAGCGAGACAGAGAGACGGAAAGATACTTGCTGACATTGTTTCTCCTTCCCTCCAAAAAAAGCAAAAGCTCTGTTTAGAAAGTAGTCTCGAGGGCCACTACCCAAGAGGATGGACTCAGCTTCAGTAGGCGACGGCGTTCTCAAGGTGATAAGTCCACATAATCATGGCCAACACTCTCTGGTATTAGCATTCACACCGACAGCAAATGGGCAGTGACAGATAATTCTCTGTGGTCTACCGTTGAATCTTTCTAAGTAAGAGAATTCAAACATTTTATTTTGGATGAAACATAGTTGTTTGTTACTCGTGGCACTGTTATTAGTATTTGGTACAGAGAGATGTAAAGAGAGTCAGAGAGGATAAGAGCAGAAGAGAGCAAGTTTGAATAATAAATTCTACCAAAAATGCACCCCTCCCTGTCTGCTCTCCCCTCCGTTCCACCACCAATGAGAGATGTTGCACATGTGACTGACAGGCAAGAAGGATTCCCTCAACCAATCAGTGAAGAGGGACTCTGATCAGAAATGAGCCTAGAATAGTCAAAAGCAGGAGCACATTGAACCAGAACAGAAATTCTCAGAGCGAACTTCCCACACTAACAGCTAATGGATGGCTTTGGCATCTCTAACAAATTACACTCAAATGATAGCGCCTAAATCGTGCCTAAAGCAACTTCAACACTAGCGTTAAGAGCGCTGCATTGTACCCATTGTTAAATGTTTGATTGGTCTGATAAAGTACTCATTTAAAAAGAGAAAAAAAACATAGACCAGATGGCCCTGTACAAGGACAAGAGCTAATGAGCAAAACCCTACTGGCTCAAGCGCACAGATGTTCTGTCTGAATCCGGAAGGTTCCACCTCTGCATTTATGAGTGAAAGGTGTTAGGATGTGAGTGAGAGAAAGGTCAGCAGAGTGTGCGCCTCCAATCTTGGGGTTGACGGTATGAGACCAGCTAAATTGGGGTTCTGTCATCAGAAAATCTCTGTTACAATGGGGTAGGGAGCAAGATTGGGACAGGCTGGTCTCCTACACCGTTCTTACTACGAACGGTGTAGGATATAATGTGAAGAGTTATGCACAATTTCTCGTAAGATTGGTACGAATGTCCAGCAACCCGAGTAATCAGAGCGCCTGCGCGAGCTCCATATTTGTAGCTCTTGTTTCCGCAGGTTACTTCTCATACAGAATATTGCCTACCCGGATTATATTTCCTCAAAGCTACAAATGAGCATGAAAAATGCCACGGGCAGTTTAACTTACTAGCTAAACATCGTATACCATTACTGAACGAAGACTACAAAAAAAGGCACATTTCTCATTCGAAATTTAACAAAAACTAATTGAAACAAGCGTAAAGCCAGCCACGTTTGGTTTTCAGTGATAGCAGCGTCCATATCTACCACTTATGACAGAGAACGTTGTATTTGCTGGCGGGACCCGAAAGAATATTACGAATAATTTATAAGCTAAACCACCGAACGGATATTATGAAAGTTCAATGCATAGGCCTATTTCTCACTAAAAACGTAATCAAAACCCATTTTAATTTGGCAATATATATCAAAATATATTGCATTTCCACTGAGATTAAAAGCCATGTCCGTCTCTATATTGTGACATTCGTAAGAATATTCCGAAAATGTTGTCATAACTTTATATATCATATGGACCATTGTGTGAGGTTACGAAGATTGTGAACAAATATATAATATAGGGAGGTGACGTAATAGAGGGATTGTTCCCTGGTGTCCTCCGGGGTGAACCTCTTCACTCCCAATGCATCAGAACAGTCTAACATCCCACCGGAATGGCTGCGATCGTTTTCCATAGCAGTAAGAGTGTTGGACTTCCTGTAATGGGGTGCCACTTTGAGCACCTGCTACGGCGCGGTGGAGCTTCTGTGAACTTGTGTTACACTTTCATTCTGTCTGGGTGTGCGTGCACGTGTGTGTGTGTGTGTGTGTGTGTGTGTGTGTGTGTGTGTGTGTGTGTGTGCGTGTGCGTGTACCCACCTGAGAGATGGGCTGGTTGACGAACACCCAGCCGGTCAGAGGGTTGACCCGGAGGTATTCTGGCTGCTCATTGGACATGGAGTAGGTGACGGCGGCGTTGGAGCCAAAGTCATCATCGTGAGCCGCCACCCTTAAGAAGCTGGTACCAATCATGGTGTCCTCACGAAGGAAATCTAGTGGGAACGAGTCACAGATGGATGATGTTACATTCTCAACAAGGAGAGATGCACTAGCTTAACTCATCGAAGAGATACGCTAGCTTAACTCAACTAATCGATTTGATACTGACCTACACCTGTGTACTAAATGTATAGATACTATGGGACCGTAACCACCTCATTACTATTCTGTATTACAAAATAAAGTAAACTAAAATTATCTATTTATTAATTATTATTATTATTATTCATTTTTTTCGTAGCTGCAACAAAGGGAGTAGCGAGAGTTCTGACCAAAAATGTTCAAACATTGTTCAAACACAGAGAAATCCACGGTTCTATTCACAGGTTCCAGTGAATGGAACCGTGAATGATCTGACTGCTACGTCAGTTCATTCGGTCTCATGTCAATGGCGTCATGTGCCCTTTACCCCCTAACATGCAAAAAGAGTAATCCAGTAGAGACCTAATTTATTGATGTAATATCTAAATAGCGAGCTAGCCTACTACTATGTACAACTTTGCCAAGTGTCTGATGCTAGCCATCAAGCTAATGCACACAAAAGTGTAACATTTACTTGGATGGGATTGTTTCCCATATATTATTATAGATTTATTTTATGTTTAATATTTAATTTCATTGTAGAGCTGTACACAACACATTGATTTGCTGTCTCTCTCCCTCACCAAAAAATAGACCTGAGTGTGAATAGCCCTTCCTCTCCGTGCTCACTTTAGATCAAAACATGATCATGCGTGGGAGGAAGGATTGTTGGCTTTTGCCGGCAGGGATGATGGCTGGTCGAATTAATCAATAGAATCAATTCAGAGTTAAAAAAATCGGCATTATGGTTGCCATTCATCACATGGTCTAAACCTCAAGGGAAATATTTTTTTTTTTTAAATCTTTTTCTTGATTGTGAAAGAGTCAGCGATAGTTTCCACTGTATTATAAACAGTCTATGTGAAGTCAATTGAAGCTGTTTTATTAAAGGTCTATGTGCGTCGAACCCACCCTGGGGCTTCTTTGAAAACTTAGTTCCTTAACTGCGTTTTGCTTTTGATGAGCCAGTGGGATACTCTTCTAAACAGCAATTATAATCCATCGTGAACATTTTAAAACGTGAGAGACATCTCCGGTTTAATTGCATTTGAGTTATTCTATTATTTGGGGAAGGGTACTTTGTTATTCACCTATTGCGTAGCAATATGGACCATCGATGGCTCTATAGAGAGGAGTGCTACTGCCTGATCGTCTCCCAGGCAAGTATGCACCGCTAGACACGCAGGACTCATACCGGTGGGCACGTCTTCAGTATGATTGTTTTGAGTAAGGATAACAGCGCTGGGCTGCCCCGAGATTTAATTCCACTCATAAAATGAACTGCTGTTGTGATAGTTGACTGATCAGTGGAAAGTTGGTAAAGGTTGCGTTATCTAACTTGCGGTAATTGTATTAGAACGAAATGGCATGACATGAAATAAACTTGTCCGCGACAATGATTTCTCCCATGATCCCACGCGCTACCTCACACGTCGTCAAACAATAGGTTTGTTATTGTCTTGATTGAGCGAGCCTTCGCCGCATAATTAACTTTTATCCAAAGCGACTTACAATAACTACATTTGTCAGAAGAAATAAAAAGAAGATATCGCTGTTGGTACAGTAAGGATGTTCATATAAACAAGTGCCAAGCACTTACAATTGCTAGATTAACTCATTCCCCGTACACAACAAAGATAGCTTGGATACATGATGCCAAGTACT
Organism: Gadus macrocephalus; assembly: GCF_031168955.1. Classification (NCBI taxonomy): domain Eukaryota; kingdom Metazoa; phylum Chordata; class Actinopteri; order Gadiformes; family Gadidae; genus Gadus; species Gadus macrocephalus. The sequence continues at coordinate 5,723,956 of NC_082395.1, read as the reverse complement.
ATTTTTAAGTGCCAGGACATACAAATACACAATAAGTGCATGAGCGGGGTCTTTTTAGGAGAGTAAGAGAGGAGCAGGGACGGTGGTGGGGTAAGGGGGGGGGGGAGGCTGTGCGGAGTCCATGGTGAACTCTGTACCAGTGAGCCTCGAGTCTCTGGAGTAAAGCTGGAGCAGGAGAACAGCCATGACCAACTCACACTCATATCGGAGGTTCTCAAACTTGGGGCTGTTGTCGTTGTGGTCCAGGATGAGGATGCTGAGCTGGCAGATGCCGATGAGAGGGTCAGTGGCCTGGTCGGTGGCGGTGACCGTCACGGCGTGCTCCCGTTGGCGCTCCCGGTCAAACTTCCTCGCCGTCACGATCACCCCTGCAGGCGCGTTGACGCAAGAATGAGCAGGGAAATCACGGAGACCACATAACCCTTGATCTACTCCGCTGGTTTGTGTGTTTGGGAGCTGGTCGGTCTGTGTGTGGGAAATGTGCAATGGAATGAACTGAGGCCCGCTGAATCTATATTATCTATGTCTATGGATGTATATTACCAGGAAGTAGGATGGTGAGGAAGTAATGCTCGATCCTCTATGTCCGCAGCCCACCCAAGTGTCCACATGCTTGAGCAAGTTGCCCAAGCCCTACCAGCAGTGGCGTAGCTTAGTTGTGCTAGGCCTCGGGGCAAGATCGTGCTGGGCCCCCCCCCCCCAACCCCCGACCCCCCCCCCCCCACACACACACACACACACACACACACACACACACACACACACACACACACACACACACACACACACACACACACACACACACACACACACACACACACACACACACACACACACACACACACACACACACACACACACACGAATGCATCCACTCCCCCATAGGGCCTAAGCCAACAGCCGCCACAACGAGAGAACGTAAAATCATCATCAGAACCATGGACAGAGACTTAGCATCCCTAGATCACACGTCAAAATCACGGAAACATTATTAGGACCACGTACACTGTATTTGCACCACACTGCCTGCCTACTATCAAAAACAAAACATAAATACTCCATTCAGCTGACCACACAACTACATTTCCCTAACAGCACAACTATGGCCTAATAGGGCTGTCACTTTTTCCAAAAATGAAATTCGAACGAATTTCGAATGTCCATAATTAATTCGAATACATTCGACCCCCCCCCCCCCCCCGGGGGGGGGGTCGAACACGACAACGACTGTTGTCGGGTTTCTTTTTATTTCTTGTGGAAATCACGTATACCTACTGAATTCATAACAGCACAGGATAAAAACACATCTTTGATAACACATTTGTAAACACAACAAGAGGAAGCTCCGACACACAAGTGCGGCTGTCTTTTACGCATTAACAATAACTGCTCGGAGCGCGATATGCGGAGCGCATGTCGTCCATGGCACACACAGCCTATATAAACGAACAATCTGTGAGGCCGACCTCCAACACGGCATGCTGCTCTTTTGTACTTGTAAAGAAAATTACAAGTAGTCTCGCAGCTCTCCGTTACCGCTGCAGCTGCAGCCGCTACAGGCTGCCCATCGCGCCCAGCGCAGCAGCGGACTTTTCTCCCTGTCGTGTGCGATCAGTGTCGGTCTCCGTTTCAATGAGCTGGTGTGAGAGGCTTTCAGTCACGAGATGTTTCTGTGCAGGGGAAAGGTGGACTAACCGGGAGAAGCGGGGATCCAGGAGGGCCGCTTTATTGAGGAAAAGCCACTCGCCGCTCTCTTCTTTATAGCGCATTTTTACAGTTCGAATGGAGAATTACACTTCGAATTCGAACTTTTCACCCCACCTTCGAACGAATATTCGAACTTCGAATAAAAAGTGACAGCCCTATGGCCTAATCAAAATGGCCAATGGTAACATACTCCTACATGGCACAGCGGCCATAACCAATAATAAAATAACAACTGCTCTTACCCGTTCAGAAGTTAACTCTGCGTGCCTTCTGTTCAGCAAACTTGTTGATAATAGAGGTGAAATCCAATTTCCTTGCTCTTTCATTCTCGATTGAGAGTATGGCCAATACACTCAATCGCTACTGTGCCATGGCGCTCCTTAGAGAAGTCTTTATCAATTTGAGCTTGGAAAATGACCGCTCTGCCGACCGTGGCTACTGTCACTGGTATGGTGAGGTACAGGAAAAACGCTGTGCAAACATTTCGAATTGCGCGCCAGGTCTTTCTTCTCTTTACGTTTTTTAGTACCACTTTTTAGCTTGCAAAACATTGCAATGGTATGGCTTAGCTTTTAACAATATGTTAGAGTTGGAGATACTAGCTGTGTTCGAAGTCGTTCGCTATACACTCACTCACTATTCCCTATAGTGTTCATGATATAGTGCACTATATAGGGAACGAACAAACGAGGATTCGGACACTACGCTGAACATTTGTAAACGTCATGTGTGTCAGTAAATGCGCCGGGTATTTGTGTGACGCAGACAGATGGGCCCACATCATGTAAACAATCCGGGCACTCACGAGGATGGAGGTTGGATTGATGTTGAATGTTACATTTCCTTGTTCAAGTTTTTTTAAATTAATTTTGAATGTTACATTTTCTATGTTAAATTCCAAATAAATTGTTGACGTTTCTAAACGAAGACAGACTCCAACATTAAATGTATTCGTTTTCGCGATTAATCAGCTTCTTCTTCGGAAAAACACGACCGCATTGCATTGTGGTATACGGGAGTATCATGTAGGGACGTCGTATGTACACTCAAAACATCACAGTGATTGGTCGAACAGATTTCCCAGCAGGCCCTATTCTTTTGTAAATGTTGAAACTAAAATAAAATAAATTAAATAGCCTTAGTGCGATTGTATATACTTTTTTATTCCTGGCCAAAATATCTCTACTGTAACCAAATTACATACATTAAGGCAGAGGAAGATAAAATATATAAGCCACCCTGACTGTGATGTTATGAGAGAAGAGAGTCTATATAATGCGGTCAGTTCCTCTCTACATTTACTCCAGACAACTTATGCTGCTTTCACACCGCCGCCAGCACGAGTTGGGCCTGTCTGCGTCCCTGCAAGACGGAGGCGTAATTTGTAGTCGGAGGCGTGTCTAGTACTTTTCTAAATCGCGGAAGTGATCTGTATGTAGCAGTGGTGCGCGGGTACATAAATGACCGCAACTCGGACCTCAAATATTAGGCCTTACGCCTCGTGCCCACTGCATCGTCAGTCAACGGACGTGGGAAGGCGTGGCTGACGGATGGGGGAGTAGTCTTTGCAGAGGCAACCGTCAGCCAATCAAATCGCTTCGCCGGGTTCTTCCCGCTTCTTCCTGCTTGTTGCGAGGCAAGATGACCCGCTTTCCCGCTTTCCAGTATCGTCAGAGCCCGAGTCGCGTCACAGTGCTTAAATTTGCATACGAGATCTGATTGGATGACGGATCCGTTGCGGCCGAAAAAGTTGAAAAAATTTCAACTTTTTGACGGTGGCGAACGCTCCAAGTCAACGGACGGATCCACAATGCATTGCGCGACCGTCTCCATTCAAAGTCAATGGGCAACGGACAACTGACGGAGGTAGTGGGCACGGGGCGTTAAAGGCACCCAGTGCAACTTTATGTAAACATTCAATGAAAAATAAACATTCAATTTCTAGTCTTTTTTACACGTAGTAAGTTTCAATAACTCCATACCATTACATATCGACATTCAAGGAGCAAAGATGAGACGTCGTTGTGTGGTGAGAACTGATAGAAAATCGTAAACAACAACAATCGCCGGTGGGGAGAAGCCATTTTTCCATTGACTGGAAGCCTGCTTTATTTATTGTAGGTTACAAAAAATAAAGAAAATGGCGGCATTGTTGTTGTTATCGATTTTGTATCAGTTCTCACCACACAACGACGTCTCATCTTTGCTGCTTAAATGTCGGTATGTAATGGTATGGAGTTATTGAAACTTACTACGTGTAAAAAAGACTAGAAATTGAATGTTCATTTTTAAGCCTCGAAAGTTGCACTGGGTGCCTTTAAATTTACTTACCGTCATGAATATCGGAAGACCCAACTTCAATGAAGATCTCGTGTGAACCGTGATTTACAACGCTTTTTGTTTACCGCAAAAAGAGAAAGATCTCGCGTGGACCGCGTTTTAGAAAATAACAAGTTACGCCTCCGAGTACAAGTTACGCCTCCTACTACAAGTTACGCCTCCGTCTTGCAGGACGCAGACAGATACTATTGGCCAGCACGGCGACCGTCGGGCGGCCGTGCGGGGGCCCGACGGGCGCTAGGTGGGGCCCACGCGGTGGGGCCCACGCGGCCGGGCCCCCCCGGACCCCCAGGGCCCCAGGGCCCCGCCCCGGAAGCCCCGGCCCAAGCTACGCCCCTGCCTACCAGCTCCTTAATGGTGGAAGTTAATTCCCACTGTAAGTAGCTTTGGTCTGCTAAGTAGTAGTGAGTAGTAGTCGTAGTAGTATTAGTAGTAGTAGGGAGTAGTACCAGAAGTAGTAGGGAAAATTAATAGTAGTAGCAGTAGTGACTAGCAGTAGTTGTAGGACTTGTTAGAAGTAGTAGTAGTAGCAGTACTAGTAATAGTAGTGAGTGAAAGTAGCAGTCCTAGTAGTAGTAGTAGTAGCAGTGAGAAGTAGTACAAGTAGAAGTAGAAGTAATGAGAAGTCGTAGTAGTAGCAGTAGTAGGAGTGAGTAACAGTAGTAGTAGTGGTATTAGTAGTGAGAAGTACAAATAGTAGTAGTAGTAGTAGTAGTCCTTCATCGAGTGCTGTAAACATGCATCCAGATCCTTCCCAGATCCTTTTCCGGGACCCCAATCAACCCACGCAAAGCCATAGCTCACTAGATACTTCAAAAAGTAACCATCTCTAAAGCTAACAATAGCATCAAAATGAGCCATCTCTTCTTTAGTGCATAACCATTTAAAAAAAAAAAAAAAGATTTGCGCCACCCTGAAAGCGGGTCGGATAATGCTGCTGCCACTCACCGCCTCACTCGCAACATGAACTCCGGGACGGCTTTCTACTTGGCTGACACAAGAGGACAATGAGTGGCTAATGGGAATGCTCCTACGACAAGAGGATCCGCTCGCATGTCACACTTGACTTTGGATCACACAATCAGCGGTGTGGCAGCAGTGCCAGGGGTGTTTGTGTGTGTGAGCGATAGCAAGAAGGTGTGAAGGACAGGGGGGGGGGGGGGGGGGCAAGAGGAATTAAAAGGGTTTTGGTCTACATGTCCTCTGCGACTATTTATTTCAGTTCCTCTCTGACGTATTTTTTTTCTGAATAGCATGATTGATTCCTGGTAGGAGGGAATATTTTGTAATGTAAAAGGGAACATAAAATATAAGAGGGAGAAGGACAAGAAAAAAAAATAAACTGAAATAATGAAAGACGAGCGTCTCCGACAGCAGCCCGGGCCATGTTCAGTGGACAGGTTACAAGAGACGCTCGAGTGACTTTAAATCAGGGAGAGGACACAGGAGGACACTCATTCACACACAGCTAATGGGAAGGATACCAGAGGTAAGTTGAACACAAGACTTGGGACCTTGTCACATTTCCTATCATAATCAAGCCAACGGCCATAAATCAAAAAACCTGGATTTACATAATGTATGCCTTAGTGTGTGTGTGTGTCTGTGTGTGTGTGTGTGTGTTTATTTGTGTGTGTGAGTCATTGAGTGGGCATGAGCGTTTGCATGTTTGTGTGGGTGGGTGAGTGAGTGAGTGTGTGAGTATGTGTGAATGTGTGAGTAAGTGTGTGTACGTGTGTGTGTGTGTGTGTGTGTGTGTGTGTGTGTGTGTTTGTGTATGCGTGTGTGTGTGTGTGTGTGTGTCTGTGTGTGTGTGTGTGCGTGTGAATGTTTGTGTGAGTTTGTCTGTGTGTGTGTGTGTGTGTGTGTGTGTGTGTGTGTGTGTGTGTGTGTGAGAGAGTGTCTTTGTGCGGGCATGAGTGTTTGCATGTTTGTGTTTGTGTGTGTGTGTGTGCATGAGTGTGTGAATGTTTGTGTGTGTGTATGTGTGTGTGTGTGTGTGTGTGTGTGTGTCTGTGTGTGTATGAGCGTGAGCGCACAAGCGTCTGCATGTGTGCACACACATTTCAATATATCCTGCATACAGACTGTGTATGTGTGAGGCTCGCGGTACCTGTCTCAGGGTGGATGCTGAAGGCGGGCACGGTGGAGTCCTTGTGCATGAAGCCGTAGGACACCCGGCCGTTGGAGCCCTCGTCCGCGTCCACCGCCTGCACCTGCAGCACGAAGGTCCCAGCCGGCTGGTTCTCCAGCACCGAGGTCCGGTCCCGGTACTGCTGGCACTGGGGAGGGAGGGAGGCAGACAGCCACACTATGACTGGATTTCTGAAGCTGTTTCAGTACTTTATATTTTACCTTTTCATAGGACTCATACTTGTTGTTTTTTATAACTTTTAGCATTTGTTTCTTTGTTTATCGGCTTTGCAATGTCATTTTCCCTTGCCGATGAAGCTATCTAGAATTGAATTGAATAGAAGGAGAGAGAGAAAGGCAGAGAGAGAGAGAGAGAGTGAGGGAGAGGCGAAAAGAGAGAAGGAGAGAAAGAGGGTCAAAGAGAGTGGGGGACAGTGAGAGTTATTTTTATCATATTGTTATTCACTAACAGTTTAAAGAGGTGTTATTATGCTTTAATATGCGTTGGCATTATTAAGGTGCTATAAAAGTTTTTTGTCACGCCAATAAAACACAAGGAGGTCAACAGAATTTCAAGCGGGAGCTAATGTGAGAGAGAATGAGAGCGAGAGAGAGACAAAGAGTTTGAGCGGGTAAGGTTCCCATTCCGACGAATTTGTCGATGACGTCCCCTTACAGAGCGCAACCTTTCATAGTCCTCCCATCGCACGGTACACTTTAATGCATTTCACACGCGTATGCTTCAACCGAATAGGATGTTCCCAAAGTGAAAACATTTTAATAAGGGAATTCAGCCCTTCAATTTGTTTTTGTCCGTGTCAAATCGCTATACCAAAACATTTTGCACTGTTCTCAGAGGGAGGCAAACACATTCCTGCGTGACAGTGTGAGCGTGACCAAAGAGACAAAATGGAAAAAAGAGCAACAGAGGAGGAGAGAGGGCTATGCAGACAAAGGAAGGAAGCAGGTGGGTGTGGGACAGATGTTATTCCATGCATTCTACTCAAGAGATGCCAGAGGACGCATCCAGTGCAAAGGTTCAGATTTTCATTGTGAAGGGCAGGATGAAGAGAGTGGCATATCAAAGATCTCTCTCAGATATAGGACACAAGAACACAACCTACGAGGAAACGCAGAGAAACGGCATAGGCCAAAGAACGGGAACAGGAAAATCAGAAAAATCGACAGGAATTGGATCTTTTGAGTCAAGCTTTTGGCCGCACTTCACACTGGGCTCTGATATTCCGGCACACAACACCATCATGGGTGTGTGTTGTTTTTTTTGCCTATGTGTGTTACAATCGGTGCCATGGAACTGCAGGTCTGAAGCATGCATATTAGTCCTTTACTTTGAATTTCTGTTTTCTAAATGAGACAATGCCTTTGTGTGTCGTAATTAAATAACAAACCCGGCCCAAGGAGTTAAAAATAAAAAGCATGCCGTGTATTCACACATCTATATCTACATACACACAAAGTTGTTGCCAGAGACTTCCACAGCTCAGGAATCACAATGTGCTGTTTTGGTCGGTCTGTCTGCTATCACACTTTTCTTTACGTCTCCCTCTCTCTTTCTCTCCCTTTCCCCCTCTCTATGTATATATCTCCTCTCTCTTGCTCTCACTCTCTCTGTGTCTTCAACTCCCATCGCCCATCACATCTTTCACTCCTTTCCCCCTCGCCTCCTGCCTATAGCCATCTTGGAGCTCCCTCTCTCCCGTTCTGTGTCTGTCCCTCCCCATCTCCCTCACTCTCTTTACCTCCCTGTGTGTCTCTCTCTCTCTCTCTCTCTCTCTCTCTCTCTCTCTCTCTCCCAGTGACCCAAAGGTTCCAGACGAAGATGAGGAACTCTCTCCTTGCTGCGCTTTGAGGCTCTCCTCCCAACATCTAATTAATGACAAGGGAGCTGTTTTTATCCCTGCTGTTTTCCCCTTGTCTTTCATCTGGCCTCACCCTTCCTCCCAGATGCACATGTCCACATAGTGTGTGTGTGTGTGTCTCTCTCTCTCTCTCTCTCTCTCTCTCTCTCTCTCTCTCTCTCTCTCTCTCTCTCTCTCTCTCTCTCTCTCTCTCTCTCTCTCTCTCTCTCTCTCTCTCTCTCTCTCTCTCTCTCTCTTATATGTCCATCACTCAACCTTCTTAATTTCCCCCTTGACCTAACTTGTCTCACCCAACACACACACACACACACACACACACACACACACACACACACACACACACACACACACACACACACACACACACACACAAACACACACACAGACACACACACACACACACACACAAAAACAATCAGACACACATACACGCACAAACACAAACAGTTATGTGCACACCAGCGAGGCCAAAACACAAACAAACAAACGCACGCCGGATCAATGCGCATGCACCTTCCTCCAGTAACCTTCGCTGCACTCCGTCTACAACTCCCAGCAGCACCGACACATCCTCACACACGTCCCCCCTCCTGCCGCTCTGGTGCTCACAGCTCTGCTACGCAGCTTCACACCTTCCCGGCTCCGCTGTCATCCTACCAGGCCCTGGCAGGTGCTCACATTTACCTGAGCACTGATTCCACATACAAAGTCCAGTAAAAGCTACAGTTCCTCACATAGTAAGGAGATGTGTGTGTGTGTGTGTGTGTGTGTGCGTGCGTGTGCGTGTGCGTGTGTGTGTGTGTGTGTGTGCGTGCGTGTGCCTGTGAGAATAAAGCACAAGAACAAACATTGGAGTTCCCTAAGGACTTGTATGCTGTGTGAAAACATTTACACCAATTGAATGTTGTCGTCTCTTTGTCTGTCTGTGTCTATCTCTCTCTCCTTCTCTTTTTTTTCTCTCCCTCCCTATCCATCTTGCTCTCTATTCAATTCTTCTATCTCTCTCTCTATTTCTTTCTATCGCTCTCTCTATCCATCTGGCTCTCTATACCACTCTATCTCTTTCTCTTTCCATCTCTCTCTCTATCCATCTTGCTCTCTATATCACTCTCTATCTCTCTGTCTCTATCCTGCTGTTCCATCCCTCAGCTCTGGAGACCCCTGCGTGATCCTAGGGAACGGGGGCATCATAAAGAACCGAGAGATGAAAGGGGCATCTTCTGCCTCTCCGGGTCCTACTGCGGCGGGGTTGGGGTCGGGGGCTGCCAGCAGAGAGTCTAGCTTTCAACCAAGAAATGGCAAATAAATGTGCACTGAAAGACTTGCGTCATGGGCTATTCCCTTTCATGAAGTTCAATTGAATCCATGACAAATATTCCTATGAGCTCCAAATGTAACATTTGTGTCGTCTTTGAAAAGCCTGAACCCACGCTGCTTCGTCAGCGTCTTCCCGCTCTGTCAACACATCCGTGTCGCCCAATGTGTGTTCAAACTTTCTGTGTGTCTGGTGTTTCTTAAATATTAGCCCCGTCGCAAGGCCGCAGTGTTGGCTTCGGCTTTTTAACCGCTATCTGCTAACAGGAAAAATAAAAGTTGCAACAGGCTTTCAGAAAAACGCCTGGGGAGAAGGACAGCCCGGAGCCCAGGCTCGCATGCACCAGCCTTCCCCAGAGCACCTTGAAATGTGACAAACACTTCATTGCTCTAATGTAGATGATGGGAGCGTGGAAAAGCGCTGTCCTTGCACAACTCTCGAGCGTGTGAATTTAAGAAAATATTTCACTCTTACAAAGACCAACACAAGACACGGGGCAGTGATTCAAACATCATAAACGTTGGCGAGGAAGGTAGTCGGAAAACAGCCGAGTGCGGACTGAAGTAAAAAGAGGAGATGAGAAGTAGGAAAGCGAGGGAATAAGAGAGAGCGAGAGAGAGAGCGAGAGAGAGAGAGAGAGAGAGAGAGAGAGAGAGAGAGAGAGAGAGAGATAGAGAGAGGGAGAGAGAGCGAGAGAGAGAGAGAGGGAAACAGCGAGAGAGAGACAGACAGACAGACAGACAGACAGACAGACAGACAGACAGACAGACAGACAGACAGACAGACAGACAGACAGAGAGAGAGAGAGAGAGGGAGGGAGAGAGATACAGAGAGAGAGAAAGAGACACAGAGGGAAAGTGCGGAGAAGCAGGCAGCAGTTTCGACACAGCTGCGAGGAGAATAAGGAGATATACTGTATAAGCCATTGAATTATATTGGAGCGAAGACGGGGGGACAGATAGGCAGAGAGAGCAGGGGGGGGGGGACAACCGAGCGAGAGAGAGGAGAATAGGGAGGGTGCGAGAGAAAACCAGAGAGAGGGGGCGAGGGAGAAGGGGGGAGGGAGAGAGATGGAGATATGGAGAGAGAGAGGGGTGTGAATGAGCGAGACAGAGAGAGATGGAGAGGGAGGGTGTGTGAGCGAGAGAAAGTGAGAGATATGAAGAGAGAGAGTGTGTGAGCGAGAAATATAGAGAGATGGATTCGGGGGGAGAAAGAGCGGGAGAGAGAGAGAGGGATATGGGGACAGAGAGAGCTAGAAGGAGAGATGAAGATAAGACAGCTGATGCTTATGCTACATTGTCATTTCTTCATAACGTGGCCACATAATGAGCACCATAGGATGTAATGATTGCACTTGTGGCTCCAGGCAATGTCCATGTATTCCCGCTGTTATTCTGTCAATTATGTCACTATGACTGCAAATTTGACATTGTTTGGGTGGTTTCTGTTCGGAAATCTTGACTCTGTTCCTTCTAAAGATGTGTGATTATATTATAGTTTTTCTATACAATGAGATCATACGGATGATAACAGGTCAATTAGTATGACAAACCAGTGAGTATGTACGGGTTGATGGAAGCCTTCTTGGTAAATGTTTAGATTTAACTTTTAATTTCTTATGTGTGCGTGTGTGTCTGTGTGCGTATGAGTGTGTGTGTGTGTGTGTGTGTGTGTGTGTGTGTGTGTGTGTGTGTGTGTGTGTGTGTGTGTGTGTGTGTGTGTGTGTGTGTGTGTGTGTGTGTGTGTGTGCATACGTGTGCGTGCATGCATGCGTGTGTGTGTTTTTGATTGAGTGAGGGTGTGTGTGTGTGTGTGTGTGTGTGTGTGTGTGTGTGTGTGTGTGTGTGTGTGTGTGTGCGTGGTTGTGTGAGTGCATGGCCAACCAGAATCACCTTTTCGAAGACTGGTTTGTTGTTGTTGACGTCATCCACCCCCACGATGACCTGGGCTGTGGAGGACAGAGACTGCGGACCACCTGATGCGTTGTCATCCGTCGCCGTGACGTTCAGGATGTACTCCACCCCCTGGAGTCGTGGGGGCGGGCTTGAACGCAGACGGATCAGTCCTGGAACCAATGAGAGCCATGCGTTATTTTCATTTGAATTATTCTCTTGCAAGATGCACCTTGATCACAACCTGTATTTTAAAGGTGTTACCTTTACTTAAACTTTGAAGGTGCATGACCCTTTAGACTCAAAAATGGGAGATGATGATGCATTTAACTTAAAAATAAAATAAGATTACCTATTGTTCCCGACTGACCTACTGTCCTATAACATTATTATAACCAAAATAACTAAAGTCTTCTTTTTGGCTAACTTCCATTCTGTTTTGGCAGCAAGAACTTAGCAGTTACTCCCTCCGCCAACATCATCATGAATTGCAAGACTCTTGCACGACTTCTGTCCCTTTTTCCTGCCAGCTTCATGTTCTTCTCTCGTCTCTTCTGTTCTGCCAGTGTCAGGCAACAAAGTAATCCTGCTGCCTGCCCATGAACGCGCAGACCTCCTCTTTTTGAAGTTCTCTCCCCTGATTGGATTAGGTGGGAATCGGATTCCAGACATTTATCTTTTTGTTTATTGAAGAGCGGAAGGAGGACTGGGTGACCCATTTCCCTGACCAAACGCTCTGTATCACTGACGGCCGTCGGAATGTAGCGCAATTTAATACTTATTTTTACAAATAAATAAATATTACTTACAACGCATTTTATTTATCTTCATTGGTCATAACTAGAAATATAATTCAGATTGTGAGTCACTGGTTCTCGTGTATTTAACTATCATTTTTGTGTGCCTGGTTTCATATATTTAGACGATTCAGGCTCATTTCCACAAGATGTGTGTCAAACCGCTGGCCTAACTTTATTCAAATGAAAAAAATACCTTGTGACTATTACTCAGGCTGCCGGGTTGTGTGTTCTACGCATTCGACACTAAATGTAAAAAGGCAGCCTAACAAATGAGGTTAATTTAGCCAATGTTTGCAGGGAAATTGTATTACAGGGGCCCAAAAAAAAGAACAAACGTATTACCATCTGTCTACCCCAGCGGTGTAATCTCACATAAATAACGTGTTTTCCTGTTAGAACACATGCAGACACAGACACACTCGTTGGTCTTCCAAGGACCCCCGCCCTTCTGCTCATAAATGTGCTCTCGAAAGGAGGGAACATGAAGACATAGTTTGTTAAATAAAGCGACAGTTTTAGCACAAAAGCCTAGCTCCCGACTCAATCTTATGCTGGTATCTAGAATGCACCTTTGTGGGTCTTTTCCCCCCTTATCCTTGTGTCAGGGCACTTTGTGTAAACCCAAAGTTTACACAACACAATGGGATTTGAGATATTGGTGCCGCATACTGTAGAATTGTTCAGCTTGGCCCCTCCACTCTTATTCCTTATAATTCAGTTTTTTTTTGTGTGATGTACCATTGTTTGCATTTCAAACCATTACATATTCATTGTACTTCTGTATCATCAAATGTCGGAACATAAGCAGTGCTTATGTTCCAGGTTCCAGGCTCCTTCCAAGATGAAGGAACGGATTCAAAAGGCAAAGCAGATGTTTTGGGCATAGCAAATTGGAAGTAGTTAAGGGTGGATTTACAACAAACAAAAGTGAACGTGAAATTACAAGCGGAAAAATCAAATGGAATGAGAACATCTTTAATTGTAAGAGGGAAATGTAGTCCTGGCCAAGAACAAAACAAAAGCACAGCTCTCTGGTTTTCCAACAGAACATATTTGTGGGAGGATTTGCATAAAACCTCTAGTCGGGGCTGTGTGTTGCATCAACATACCATGCGGTTATACATGCTCTCCACTGACAACATTTTCCCTGCAATCCACTGGCAATCCCAAGCTCTATTTTATTGTATTTGTGTTGCATTGTACTGTATTGATACGTTAGTTTAATGGGTTCTCATTAGTGCTAATTGCCAGCAACACTATTTTGGGGATCAAGTTCCTATCCACCTCAAAAG
>NC_082395.1:5675594-5705594 GCF_031168955.1 Gadus macrocephalus | reverse complement strand
TAAACAATATGGAAAGAGCCGGGTGTGAGACAAGGGCTTTCTCCGTGTAAGACTCTCAGGTCAACCTCGCAGGTCATCCCAGCAGACTGAAACAAGGCTGCGGAGTCACTGCAACCGTTCAAAAAGTACTGAGATGAAGTTAAAGGGCAAAAGGGCAAATTCAACAACACCGACCGCAACAAAAACATCTCGACTGTTTTATGCAAAGTAGAATAGCACCCTCATGTTACCTCAAGCCCAAGGAAACCCTGAATTCAAATTAAACAAAGAAGTCCCCATTCCTCCTCCTTATGCCCAGGAGGTCCCTCTGTGATCAAGAGTCTTTAATAGACACTCTATAGATCCCCGTTTTAATCGGGACCCCCTCATCACTTTGTACCCCACTGGCTGCCCTTAAGCAGAGCTGACCTGGAGCTCGTCTGCGTTATCACTCCACTTACGCGTTAGTCATGAACCCCTTTCGACCATGAATTCATAGACTAATAATGTGAAAGAACACTGCAAGACAAGCCCTTCTTTGAGCCTCTAACAAGGGGAAATAGTCAAAAGGATTTGTTTGATCGCTTGGGTATAAGCTCTAATACAGAGGCAAGGCAGGGAATCACACTGTGTTGGAAAAGACACGTTTTGGTTAGCTATGTCCTCGACTGTAGCAATGAGAGTCCACTCTCTCATCATCCGAGTGCAGTAAAACCTTCATCTTAGCCCACATCGTCCTAACCCACTGTCACATTGGCTAACTGCAATTCCATAATGTCATCCACTCAACTTTGCATGTATATTTTAGAATCCCTTAAAAAAAATACCTGATGTCACAACATAGAAATAACTAAACCACACTTATCAGTGACGCACTGGCTGAGCCAGGATTATGATGTATGTTGTACTGGAAAACAAGGACGGAGGCAGCCAAGAACAAGGTGATGAATAGCAGCAGTATATTTTAAGTGTATCTATATGTTTTAATACGTTAGAATACATACATTAAGAAGATAAATTAGGGAATTAATCTTCAGTGTTGTATTCTGGGGGTTCAGCAAGAACATTAAAATCATTGCATATATATATATATATATATATATATATATATATATATATCAATGATGCACTGCCTATGCAATGATATATATATATATATATATACATATATACATACATGTAGGAATGGAGAACAAAATATCTGCCCGTCAAGATCAGCTGGTTAGCAAAATGGCTGTTATTCTTTAGTTAAGCGACTCTATATCTCTATGGAAAAGGAAACACTCATGTGCAATGTGTTAGCAGCAACATTAGGCAGTTGGTTTCCTGTTGACCAGCCAAGAACGCAGTAGAGTGGACGTAATTCCACCCATTAGCCCAAAACACTGGTGCAATGCAACCGAACACGTGTTTTGTTTTGTTTAGAGATTGGTCATTTTGCAAAGTCAATTACAACTGCGCCTTCATATGTGAGCTGTTAATCACAATCCTCATTGAGGCTTGAATTGCTCATCGAACCTAAAAACTCATCAACAGAAAATATTAAAAGGTGTGCCAACACCTAGCTAACAACCCTGCATAAGGAAGTCTGCTGTCCTGACGATGATTACAAATTAATATTAGCGGCAATGAGGTTTTCCGTGTGTTCATAAACCAACCATGTTTACATTTTACAACATTACACTTGAAGCTAGTTCAGGGCTGCTAAATTATAATATTGTATAACATTGGGTTGAAAGCAATTATCAGCGCATTTAGGGCTGCCGGGATTAGTCAATGCAATCAATGATGAAATTGGGGTGTTGCCCATCACAGGACATTTTGTCCGGTTCTCTTGACCACAAAGGTACACCGAGAGAGAAATCTTTCAGGGTATAGGGGTGCTTTTTCATGCATAGGAGTAAAAATCTTTCAACTCTGGACACTGGGTGCAGAGATTTCTGTTGAAAAGCCCTGCTTGTCAACAGAAGAGAACATGTCAACCCGCCCCAAATTAGATAAAGAGCTGTGATTGGCCTGACTCGGGTCAGGACTACTGAAAATATCTCTGGATTGGAGGGTGGCCAAACGCATGTGCCAAAGCAAATAAAACAGGAGCTCGCAGATAAGTCTGGTACCCAGGCCTAGATAAGAACATGTTTATTCTAGTATCAGGCTTGTTCTACATTGATACATTGATTGACGTGTTTGTGTGTGTTTGTGTGTGTGTGTGTATGTGTGTGTGTGTGTGTGTGTGTGTGTGTGTGTGTGTGTTTTATGTTGGGCTTGCTGGTATAGGCCTATATCTCATCTGATTACTATATCTATGCCATTATATTAAGCATATATTTTTGGAGTAAATGTCAAATCCCTGAATAACATTTGAATAATTATAATCAAAATAATTAAATGTTAAAGTTAAAGGAACATAGGGAATATGACTAAGATTAATTATTATCGGTAGAACATGATAATGTGTTGTTTTTCTCCTTCTTCATCTCTTGCTCTAAATCAAAGAAAAGCAATCTAAAGGAATTGTATTCTTTTTTGGATGGAAATGAATCGTAAGATAATCAATAGAATAACAGTTACACAAATAATCATTCATGGCAGCACTGAAGTGCAATAACAATCTATCACATTGTGTATTTTTTTACACAACCAAGGAATGCATATCATCATGTTTAGTATGCTAATGCTGTTATATTTTTTATACAGTATTAATTCACAAGCGGTGAGCGTTAACTAGAAGAAGTTCATAATGTCTCAAACAAAAATTATATTAGTAATTAAACAGTTATTAAATAAATGAAATCAGTTGATGACTGAGGAATAATTCCGAGGATTAATATGGTGGTTTATGTACAATAAAATATATTGCAACTAGAATAAAAGCATAGGAAATACTAACTATTCCTACAGGGGGTTTATAGAGCCAGCATCACTTTGTCAGATTGATATTGGGCTTTGAAAAGGCAGACCTAGCCTAGACCTGTGACTTGCATAGTGATGAGCAAACAATATCTGCAAATTAAAAACACTATTTAAATACACAATTTAGTCGCTCATTATCTGATGGTTGCCAATCACACCTTGCTATGTGCCTGGCTTGGTAAGCGATGCAAACGGAATTAATTGAAAAGACACTCTGACTTGACAGTGAATGTTATTGCCCGCGAGTGGTGGAAATTGTGCCTTGAAGTTATGAGTAATTGAATTTGTAAAAGTCACCGTATTACCCTTTAATGTGATATGCAGATCTGGCAGTGGTGGCAATTTACAAAAGGGTCGAATGGCTATTAAATTACTTTTCTGCCCATCTGTATATATATATATATATATTCATACATAGACATATCAGCTCTGCACAAGCCCACATGAACTCAAGAGTGGTCTTAACCCATTTAAAATTCAGATCGCTCATGGCAATGGCCTGAGCGATCTGAGGCATTTTCTCCACCAATGGGACATCAGAACAACTGGAGTAGCCCCCACCACACACACACACACACACACACACACAGTGTCTGTCAACCTAAATGGCATTGACAACACGCTCGGGTAACCTTTGACCATGTCCGCATTCATAAAGACCTCAACTTTATTTATAGAGATGGAGGGAGAGAGCAATAGAGAGAGAGCAATAGAGATGGAGGAAGAGAGCGATAGAGAGATGGAGGGAGTGATAGCTAGAGGAAGGGAACCACAGAGATGGAGGGAGAGAGAGATAGATAGAGGGAGAGAGCGATCGAGGGAAAGAACTTGAAAGCAAAAAAGAGCGGGATAGAGAGAAGGAGAGAGCGATAGAGTGAGGTAGAGAGCGACACAGTCAGGGAGAGGGAGTGATAAAGAGAGGGAGAGAGTGACAGAGCGAGGTAGAGAGCGACGGAGAAAGGGAGAGAGCGATAGAGTGGGAGAGTCACATGAATAAAGGAGGAGGGCTGCATTTTACGAGCAGCGTGACCTCGGTTCGATGTGGTTCAGGAGAAAATCCTTGTGAGCAGAATCTCTGGGCAGAGCCACTTGAGGAGTGATAGAGAGTAATGATCTGAGCTCTTACGTTACTAATCACAAAGGCAGGCCGCTGCAGTGAGGTAATGGTCAGAGCGAGGAATCAGTGACAGAGGGAGCTTGGTATTCCCTAATTTCACGATTAACAAGGATTAAGGGAAGGGGCGGGGGATCTTTCTATAGACAAAGACACTTTTGTTGTTGTTGTAGTTGAACAAAGCAAACAATTGGTTTAATATGTGCACAGTTTATTTATTGCATAAGGCTTGTAAATCACATCAAAATGAGTGCCTCCATTTTTCAAGCAGAGGATAATTGCAATGATATTATCTATATGTAAGGGATAATGTATAGAACGCCGTTCATTATCGGGAAAATATGCCCCGGAAGGGCGAACAGGACACCGACGCGAAGTGAAGGTGTCTTGCTTCGCCCTAAAGGGGCATATTTTCGATAATGATCGTCAACGTTCTATACATCATCCCTTACATATCGATAATATCATTGCAATTATCCTCTGCTTGAAAAATGGAGGCACTCATTTTGATGTGATTAAAATAAGCTAAACCCTTTTTTGGACACGGACATCAGAATCAACCAGGGCCCAGAGAGAGCTCCACAGATCCAGAAACACCTCTCTGCTCTTAGTTACAGTGACCATTTGGCCTCGAATACTATGTTGAAGTTCGGATAAGACATAATAGCAATTTTAAAACCCAGCACCTTTTAACTGCCACAGTGTTTCTCATGCAAGGCATGGCAAAATAATGCCTAGGTTATGGGATATTTAGGTTGATTTAGGATTTTACATAAAAATAACTAGAGTCCTCTCAATATGGCAAAGTATCCCATTCTGATGTACAAGCCCTATATAGCTCTCACCTATGCATGTCATGCTTGAAAGAGAGCACAGATCAAATATAGTAAAGGCACATGGAGAAGAATGGAAGACAGCCGACAATGTAGAACAAAGCATTCACAAAGGAGAAAGTAAAAAGGCTTTCCGGAAGAGGGTCTCTTACCTTTCTGGCTGTCGATGACAAAGTTCCCCTCCTCGTTCCCTGTTGTGATTTTGTAGGTAATCCCGTCGCCATCCGGGTCCTTTGCCAGCACCGTGGCAACCAGTGTGTTGGGCCCTGCATCCTCCGAGACAAATGTCCTGTAGCTGTTGACGCACACACACACACACACACACACACACACACACACACACACACACACACACACACACACACACACACACACACAAAGATTTTATTACATTATATTATATTACATGTATGAATGTTGTTTAGGTCAAATATAGATTTTGTTCAAACCTTTTATTATATATTAATCACAGAGAGATAGAAACAAAGCTTTAAATAACATACAGAAAACACCATTTGGTAAACGCATTAAAATGACTTCACAATAAGGGACGCAGATCTCCTTACCATATTTGTCACGTTTCATTAGGCTATCGTCAAATGTAATACAATGTAGTATGTGAATTGCTTGACTGATGTGGCAGGTATGATGTGCCGATTCAATAACAATTATTAGATCACTGATTGGAAGTTGCCTGTGCCATTTAATATGATTTGGGTTTTCCCTTGTTTCTCTCCAGCTCAGCAGCACATCGATGCCACTCTATATATATCTCTATATATATCACCCAAAAAGGTCACCGCAGAAAACAAATAGATCATTTTTTATCAAAGTGTCAACAACACCGGATAAGACTCTGTGATAAATTGAACAGGGGGAGGCCAGCAGCCAATAACATATCCCTGCCAAGGTAGTTACCTGAAGATGTTGGGGAAAAACAAGCATTTCCCTATCATTCTATGGTCCTTTTTTAGGCTGCAGTGATACAATCAGACTTATAGCCAAGCAAAAATATAAAAGTATTCCACATTGTTCTTGGGCTTCCTTCTTCTCTGCTTCCACTTTCACAGGCCAACACCCCCCTCCAAAACACATCCATATTAGAGTTGGCTTGGGAAGAATATAGACCTGCAAGGAGGTATACACTCTTTAAACATGGAGGGTAGATTGCTCAGTAGGAAATAAAGCACTTTTCCCCTCTGTCTCTCTCTTTCTCCCTCCCATGTGTTTCTCTCTCAATCTTTCACCCATTCCGTCTCTCTCTCTCTCTCTCTCTCTCTCTCTCTCTCTCTCTCTCTCTCTCTCTCTCTCTCTCTCTCTCTCTCTCTCTCTCTCTCTCTCTCTCTCTCTCTCTCTCTCTCTCTCTCTCTCTCTCTCTCTCTCTCTCTCTCTCTCTCTCTCTCTCTCTCTCTCTCTCTCTCTCTCTCTCTCTCTCACCTCCTTCTCTCTCGTTGATGCTCTGTTCTGATCTGCAGGCTCCCAAACGCACGCAGCGGTAAACATAACAATCTTAAAGAGTACAGGTGTGTTTCACAGTACACAGCTGGAAGCGTTGACAAACATTGCTCTAGCCCCTTAATGAGGGCAGAAAGTAAAACTTTTTGTGGTATACACAAACACACACACACACACACACACACACACACACATGAACGCGTACACAGAAATACACACACACACACACACACACACATGAACGCGTACACAGAAATACACATGTTCATGCAAGCACACACACACAACCACACATGCGTGCAATAACTTTTTTTTAATGTCATGCTATCAGAACTCATGGTATGTCTAAAGGCAAAACTTCTGGTTTAAACTAGACACTGGCTGCAAATAAGTATTTTCTAACTCTATTTTGAGTAAATGTCAGTGGAGTGGGGGCCTGGCCGGTAATGTAAAGTCATGCAATGTATTGCAACACTTCCCCACCATTTGCACACATGTCAATCACTGAAGGGTATATTAACAGGACCTGTGTCGAAATGATGTCCGGCAAGCACAGATTGAAAAGATCCAGACACCCAAATGTATCTGAGGTTGGGTGAGAATGCTAACATATAAACTAAAGATACATATTTAATGGTCAATTTTTATAGAAATAAAATGTGAAGGCAAAAGGGCTATTTTATATGAACTAATGTTCATTGCCTAATGATATCTTACTCGCCAAGTGCGACAGTGATATTACAGGCAGATTTTGTTAGGGTTCAAATGATGCCGTAGGAAAGCAGATCAACAACGATGTTAGACATTATCAAAAAATCTTCTTGGGAGTCTAGGGAGAACCTCTGCGACATATACCTTAAACAACACAGATCCACGAATAAACAGACAGATGATGAACGTCTGCTGTTAAACATCACTCGGTCCCCTAACTCTGGCCACACATTGGTATTTCCCCTGTGTCCATTCACGAAAAAAAGTAATTTCAGAACATGCAGGACTTACTGAATAATGCCTTTGTGTGTGTGCCACAATTGAGTCGATACACTCACCAAATGCTGGACCAATAATAAGAACCACCAAATTACAGTGAGCTCAAGTTTCATTTAGGGCAGGGGGCGTAGCGGCTTAGCCTTCAGTCGGTCTATGAGATTGCTTTCGAAGGCACACTGCCCTCAAGCTGTTTAGAAAGCAGTTAGCTACGTTTACCTTTTTTTCAAACAATGCAATACAAAAAAACAGCTAGTCTGAAAGCAGTACAGTAAGTCACTATACCATTCTCCCCCAAGAAAACAATGTCTATGTTCAAATGTTTAAACAACTTTGTTGCAATGAGCAAACTATCCTAATAATTCTGCAAACAGACTCCGGCTGTGGCCAAATAATCACATTGTTAAAAGTTTAATATTGAACAACGATATAAAATAGATATTGCAATGGTGACTTTTTGCTAAGATAATGAAGAACTGATGCTAAGGACGGGGGTATATTTTATATCCTGAACTGTGAGCCGGTACGTTAGAAGATTTACAGACCTAGGTTGGTACATTTAGAGTTATTTCTGTACGTGTATTGTTATGCTAGTATATAAACAATGTGACCGCTGCCCTAGAGCAGCTGTATGGGGGGTCACATAGGTACTGTACATAGAGGGCAGCGGAGGTGGAACCAAACAAAATCCCATCCTTCCAATCG
Source organism: Gadus macrocephalus (assembly GCF_031168955.1). NCBI lineage: Eukaryota > Metazoa > Chordata > Actinopteri > Gadiformes > Gadidae > Gadus > Gadus macrocephalus. Next base: position 5,697,608 of record NC_082395.1, on the reverse strand, counting down.
AATTTCTCAATCGCATGAAAGGAACATGTGATCCACTCACTGATCCTTGCTGTCCTGATGCCCCCCCCCCCCCCCCCCCCCCCCCCCCCCCCCCCGTTTGGCACGGTTTCCTCACATCATGCCTTGGGGAAACATTTATTTTCGGAATTCTTTGCTGAGGTGTTATGTAATACATTTGACACTGACGATTTAACACTGGAAATGTGTGTGTGTGTGCATGCGTGTGTGCATGTGTGTGTGTGTGTGTGTGTGGGTGTGTGTGTGTGTGTGTGTGTGTGTGTCTCTGTGTGTGAAGATGTGCATCAGTCTAGTATTAAATCTGGTCATATTTGGCTTTTTATGATACACTCCCAAACAAAGACACATGATGGAAAATAGGCGCTTACACCCCCACACGTAGATAAAGAAGACCAGGCTGACAGACACCGCTAGTATAAATGCTAGGGTTTCCTCCACCATTTGAGTCCTCTTCACAAACAGCAGCTAATCACTGGAATAACAAACACACACACAGACACACAGAAACACACACTCGTCTGGATTCGTATCCTATCCCTTTTGTTCCTGGTACCCCACCAGCACTAGTCCTGACAGTATTCCCAACTGTACCATTCTTGGAGAATTGTCACGTTGCAGAGACTTTTCCTTGATACATACCATGTCAAAAATCTGAATTCTTATTCTTAAAATAATTCAATGATTTTTGATTTTTTTTTATATAAATCTTAGCCCACAGTCAATCTAAATTTAGAAAATGGCTTCAGTCTAGATAGCTGCCGCTCTTCTCTCTTTCTCTCTCTATCGTGCCGATGCGTGAGCGTTTTTGGAGGTTGTAGGGAATGTGTTCGACATTGAATGGTTCTTTTCTCTTTAAGGTTAGATTTCTCACAGGTTTTTTTATCATATTTATTTTCTATTATTTTCCCAAGCACTGTCCAGCAATCTTTCAAGGTTTTTAAAACAAAAATATGGCGGTAGCAAGTGGTAAGCTAGTTGTTTGTTGTGCCAAAAATTGAATAGGGTGGTAAGAAATCTCTGGCTCCAGCCCTGCGTTAAGGTGACTGACGGTGTTGAGTTCTCGGGGGAGGAGCGAGGGTCAGCGCTGGGTGCGGTGGTGGGCTATGATGGTATCAAAGCAGCGTCCAGAATGAATAGAGCTGTGGTTATGAATCTAGACTCCACGGATAAAGTGAACACTCTTGTCGAACAACGCATTCCCTTTGAGAAACACGCATACGGCGGTCTTCTTTGTCATAAAAAAAGTCTAAATGCCCCCCAATTATTTGATTTTTACCATCTACTTCAAGCTGACACTGTTCCAGCCCACGATTAAAATTTTCGGAAAAGATGATGTTAATGGAAACAAAGCAGGAAAAATAAATACAGCATTGGTACTTAAGCCGTCGGAGAAAGCAGAGAGCACTGACACAACCGCCGATGGTTCAGATGCTAGCTGGACGCCTGAAGAGATTAGCAACGTTTCCCTAACCTCCTCAGCTAAGATTGCTAACTCTAGGCTCATTTTTTTGCTATATGGACCGAGGAAATGTGGGCCAGAAAAAAAGGAGGTATACCCCTTGGTCGATTGTAAGGATGGTAAAACAGATGAATGGCTCTCCTACTCTGTCACACATAATGGAAAAGAGAAGAGGGCAATGTTGACGTCTCTTAGGGGGAAAAAATCATTAAACATCAATAGTCAAATGGTCACATTGCTGCATAACGCATGCAAAACAATGCAGGAAAAGAGAGAATCAAGAAAGTCTGTGACAATATGAATGCATCGCACCAGAGGGCTATGTGCGCATTATTTCGTTATTTTTACGACTCGGCACACAATGACATTTTCTGATAATGACCGATTACTCGAGTTACATCGGTTTGCACTCTAGATACAACGCAGAAAACCGACCATATGCATGATAAAATCTGTCAAAGAATCTAAGAAATACTTAGACGAAACCGCCAGCCTGGGATGCACAACTGCACTGATCGTGTACCTCAAGTTTGAGCTGTGAACCACATTTTATGTTTCTAGATTTGATTGAACTTTTTTTTTTTTTACTGCTGCCGAATTGCAGTAAAAAAATCATTTGTGTGTTGAGCACGAGATGGGTGGCCAGACCTTTCATGTCTGCCTTGGAATCATTTTGAATCATAATGTGCTCACTATGTTAGCTTTGCGAGGACAGATGAGAAACGATCGGCCTCCGGTAGGAAACTACATGAAGGTCTGTTAAAGCGGCTAACTTCAAAGCATTTCTTGTTAGATTTAGCACTCATGTATGACACGTTGAATGAGTTAGCCCTGCTATCAAAAGGTTTACAAAAAAAAACACACAATGTCAGTAACCTGCACAGACAAACTGATCAATCGTAGCATTCGGTTCATTGATGGACTGTGTGAACGACCACGGACCAAAGTCCTTGTGGCTGAAATTGAAATATCAGAAGGCAGGTTTTGCACAGTTGTGCTGACAGACAACTAAAAAATTGTTAGAATCAATCGCCAGCAGTTTCTCAGAAGTCTAAGCAATAATCTGAGCAATCAATGTTCACTGCTGCATCATTGAGGAGGTCAGTCCCCTAGTCCGAGTCGGACTCAGAGTGGGTCAAATTAATTGCATCACTGAAGGTCCTGGAACGCGACCAATGGCCACCAGCACAGAATATGCCGCCCAGTTTTGGGTACGGGTAAATAGGTGAACTCTTCAAAAGATTCAGGCTACCAACTTTGTGTGCAATTAATGGATTCAGGTACTTTATCAAGAGCACTGGGGATTCTATATCTGATGAGCTCAGGCCTTTAATGAATTGAATGAAACTCATCCAATGCAGCACTGCAGAGTGTGAAAGTAAAAAAGTAGCTAAAGTAAGTAAGTAGTAGTTGCTGTATCTGGTGATTATTTTAAGCATTTCTTTCTTTGTGCGTGTGAGTGTGTGCACACGCTAGTGGGATTCTTTATGATGACGTATTTAAAAATAGCGTTCCCCCAACTTAAAAAAATCTGCATAACACCACTGCCTCTGACATGTCGCTCACAGACAGACTACTTTCAGATGGACAGGGGAGACAGGGTTATAGTCTGGAACGAGTACGAATGTCTTTAGAAACAAAAGGGGACATTTTGACGTTTATTTTCCTAACTGTTTGTTCTTCATTGATACTGCGAGGAAATGAAAGAGACAGAGAGGCGTGGAAAGTATTTTAGAGAAAGATGTATACAGGCTAAGGAAACTGTTGGTAAGGCTGCCACAAATGAGGAAGATGAATTGTCCAACAGTAAATAATAATCTGTTGAGCAGATATACATTATTGATACGTTTTTTCTTGTTTTCCACACTTGTTTTCAACACATTATAACCATGAGCAGTTTTAAGATAGTGTCTTTAAGTCTCCACGGTGCAGGAGATGTAGAGAAAATAGAGTCGTGAATACAAAGAACATTGAAATTGCTTTTACCCAAGAAACGCACAGTAGCTAGGGAGCTGAGGTTGAATGGCAGAGAGAGTGGGGTGTTTAGGTTGTTTTTAGTCATTTGAGTTCAGCATCAGGGGGAGTTGCAATACTTTTTTATTTTTTTAAATTTCCTTTGATTGTGAAGAAATTGCTAAGGGCCGTCTACTAAAGGCAAGATATGAAAAGAACATAGTGTTGTTTACGCACCAGCTTGCCTCGGGATAGATGTGTGTTTTAAGATGAATTTTAAAAGGCTGCAATTCAAGCAATTTTTTACGTGATTTTAACGGCACCATCAGCAATTTGGGAAGGAATCACATCAAATGACATCGACAGTCAAGGAGAATTTTAAGTGAATTGTGGAGGATGTGTAGTGTTCTAAACACCTTGTACTGAAAGACAATATTCCTGGTCTCATTGCAAAGACAATTACTCATCACTACCAAGGCTCGACAGATTTGAGTGTTATGGACACCCCATTTTGTCTTTTTTTTAATGTCATGTTGAAAGCAAATCGTCTGAGAGACATGACGGATCAGGTTGTCCACACAGACCAATCAAATTGTATCCTGGGCAGATTGATTAAACATATAATTAATTCGGGACTTTTTGGACATTTCTAGTTCATTTGATGTCTGCTTGGTTTTATTGGCATGGACCAAGAAAAAGCATATGACCGGGTGGAGTAACAATACCTCTTGGAAGTCTTTAAGAGACTTTTGGTTTCTCGTCTGGTTTCCTTCACCTGATCAGGGTGGTCCATAGTGAAGCTGAAAGTGTATTGAACGTAAACAGTGGCTTAAACGCTTCTTTTAACATTACTAGGGGAAATCAACAGGGCTGTTCTTTCTCTGATGTGTTTTGCTCACTTGCGAACAAACCCTTACTGTGTAGGATTAGGAAAGATGGGTAACGGTAGCTGATGTGTCGCTTGATTATGTCTATTTGCGTATGCAGATGTTGTCATCATAGCTATTAAGGAAGATAGTGAAGTTCACACGTTGATCCACATTGTCGAGCTTTATGGGTTAATCTCATACTCAAAGGCACATTTTGCTAAAAGAACAGTCAATTGTGGGAAAATGGCAAAAAGAAAAAGTGGAACTAACTGAAGGGCTTATATGGACCACAAACAGTATAAAGTACCTAGGAGTTCACGTGATGGATGATTAAGGGGTCAAAAAGATGTTGTGGGACCTGCAGTATATCGACTTAGCGTTTTAGACACCCCAGCAAGGATTCAGGGCATTATTTTAGAGTTACATTATATTTAGGATATGTTGCACTGGATACCACAATTTTTTGGATATGTATCTAAAGAAGGGAAGGACAGGGTTTAGTTCACCTTGAAAGTAGAAGGGCAGCTTTTAGATTTAAGTTTAAATATATTATTTTATATGAACCGCAAGATTTAGCAGAAATGTTTTTAAGTTGAGTTGGGAATTACAACTTGGGTATGGAATTTTGTATTCTTGACTCATCTTTTCTTAATCGTAAATGTTTGCCACTTTTCTATTTGAGTGTTTTTAAAACCTGGAATATCATGAATAGAACTAGTTCAGACTCTAATCAATCAATCACTTCACTGGCTTCTAAGGTAGCCAGTCCTTAAAGGAGCATGGCTGGAGATTCCCTGTCAACCTGGGACTTTATTCAGATGCGATGTGGTTACGGTGAAAACCCTTGTACAACTGACTTCTCTGTGGGAAGATAGCTAACACCTTGGCACTGGCTGCCAATGTGGTGATTCATTCTAATCACCTGGTGGAACAACTTCTTGCAAGCTTCACCAATACCTTATCAGAAGAGGGACAGAAACAACTTAAAGACGTATGATGTAGTGGAGTGATGGCACCAGATCAGAATGACCATTTTCAAGGTTGTTCTTTTAAGGCTAAAGCAACAGGTGCTGAGCCCTTTTCTTGAGTTGGTAAAGAGTGGATGGCACTGGACTGTGTTATTGGGAACAATCAGTATAAAGTGTGTGTTAAAGCTGTGAACAAAGGAAAAGTTCAGACTTGGAAGGATACACCCCGGAGAGAACATTTTAGAGTCAAGGGAAAGAAAAATCCAGCTTGGGGCATGTTATACAAGCCACCGTTGACAAAAACATTGTTGTTCGGCATTGGTGTGTTCTACACGGGATAATTGCAGTGAATGCGTTCATATCTATTTTAAACCGTGCGGTTTCAGATAAATGCCTGTTTTGTTCATACAGAGCGGCAATCTTTCACAGTTTTTTTATATTGTTGCAGATTGACACATTTTTTCACACTGCTTGGTAGTTTGTTAACTACCTTTGGAGAGTTTTAGTGGGCCGTTTTTTTTCTTTTTTACTTTTCTTATGGCAGGACAAAACAAAAGGGAGATTGATACATTTGATGTTTGACGAACAAAACAAGCAATCTACTATAGTAGGAAGCAGAAAATAGAAATAAGAGTGTGTGGTATCTTTCAAGGGTTTGGTAAAAGTGAGGATTTTACTAGAATGTATGTAAAGATGAAGGATCTGTATTTTTTTTAAATGTTTGGGTTCTCATAAAGAATTATAATTGTAATTTATTATTTTCTCTGTCTATGTCTCTCTCTCTCACACTCTCTTTCTCCTCACTTGATAGCTGTCTTGGGATTCAGGTGAGCTGTCTGGGGAGTGTGGTTGAATGTGGGGGTGGGGGGGGCAAACATAATTGCTGGTATTTATCTCACCTGAGAAGCCGACGGCCCTCAGTGGCGGTTCATAACCCCGCCGTGAAATTGATGGTGGAATTACACGGGAGGGCACCCACGCAGTCAACCCCTGCCCTCGTACTTTCAGTAGCGGGGAGGGCTGTTATGTCAAAGCTGTAGCCATAGTTGTAGATTACAAGCAATGTGTGGATGTTTGTGTGTGTGTGTGTGTGTGTGTGTGTGCGCAGGTGGGCATGCGTGCGTTGGTGTGTGTGCCCGTGTGTAATTTTCCTGTCAATGTTTCTGTATACAATTCTCCCCCGTCGAATGCATCCACCTGCAATGCTAAGGTGTCTCTGACACTGAGGTGTGTCAGCAGCCTCACATCAAGAACATGAATGTTCTGTGTTGAATTGGACTGTGTGATCAGGCAACAGACACCACATATATATGTGGCACACACGTGTCTTTATGTGGGCCAAAGCAGGGAGCAACAGCTCCCTGGCCCTACAGGCAGTTTATAGACATCATCATGTCTAGCCAAATGCGTTTGCAAAAGTCTGAAATTGAATGCATTATGTATGTGCAAATTATTTTTAGAACATTTTCTAACATCAATGGGTGAAATTGATAAAAGCTCATTTTGCTGTTTACCAGTAAATTGTTACAGAATATAAACTTAAAATTAGTCTTTGCTGAATGTTGCAGAATTTATTAAATATTTTATTATTTCGATATTTAAACAACCAATTTAAATACTTAGCGTCCTCCACTGGAGTTAATGTAATTAAATTGTATGGTTTAAAAAACATCTTTCATTACGCCTCAGCGACCCATAAACATGTGAAAAGTAAGACGCAGCCGAGAATGAATCATACCAACAACAGCTAAGAGAGACGTTTCAGAGTGCTGGTCCACCATCTGCCTAACAGATAAGCTTGCTACATTTAAAGTAGAAGAAAAAAAATCCCTTCATTTGCATAGTTGTACGCTTTTGACTAAATCCTCGGCACTTACTGCCACTTCATATTGCGCCTGCCAACAGAAACTATGAACGCACACTACATGATCAATAGATGATTGAAAGTCTTTCACTGTATGCCTGCTGATTCGTGATGCTCGTTAAACAGTGAAGGAGCTATATGTTTTTTTTACTTGGTTACCCGACACTGAAATATCAGGGTTATCCTTAAGACGGATTGCTACAATCACAACCATGTTCAATTCAACAATTTCAGAGGACATGTGCTTCACAAAATGATGACACTTATGCACTGTTTATCCCACTGGGCTATAAGCATATGCTGTGATGGCCTCCCCGGCATTGTGGTGAGTCAAGACATTGATGAATAGCTTCTTTCTTGAAACACTTGATTAACGAGTTTCACTTTTATGGAAGCACATACGTTGGAATTTTTCCCTCCAGTGGCTATGTCTTCTCTTCCGTAAAGTATTGACATGTCTGCGTCGTGCAAGGGTCAGTATATATACTTTTTATTAATCATTCTCATTTCTTTCTCCCTCCTGTAAAAGTTACAGTTAAAGTGAGTTATAGGGTAATAGTCACTTCAATATTTAAAAACCTCACACTAAACCCAGGTCAAATGACTGACAACAAAACACACGTGGATGGATTAGCGGAGGAGTGCTTTGTACTGCATGGATCTTTGAGCAGCACCAAATTAAGTGTATTGCAGAGACACTTTGAGTAATCTAGTGGCGGTTGTATGAATTGCTGGGTCTAACTGGGAAGGACGGTGGTGCATGTGGAGATTTATTACCTGAGCCAACAGACGATACATTAGCACCTTTTACCTTTTACCTTTACATTAAGTGCTTCATTTGGATATGTTGACATATCGTTTATAGGAACTTTGTGGGTGGCGACATGCAGAAGAAAATAAAGTAACAAGGATGCAGTGAAAAGGGCCAGAGTCATCTGACCCTTTTCACAAGCTAATCGTCTGTCCGAGTTGTGTGGGCGACAAATGGAATGCAGCTGTCCTCCACGCCTCTACCTGGTTTCCCCTCTTAGCCCCTGGTCCTGACCTGCTTCCACAGGAGGGATAAAGGAAACGGCACAACATGCAGTCTGAGAGGAATACCACAACTCTACCGTTTTCCTTTCATCCTGTCAACCTTTTCTCTATTTTAAGCGCACGTAAATAAACCAACTCATTCAAACGCACCTTACAGAGAGAGATGAACACACACACATGGATTATGCCACGCTTGGCGCACTCAAACACACACACACGCACACCAACTGTAACACAAACACAGCTCAACACACACCCTCATGCTTATACACACACAAACACACACACACACACACACACACACACACACACACACACACACACACACACACACACACACACCTGTAACACAAACACACCTCAAACACACACCTTCATGTGCATAAACACACACGCACATGCACACACTCACACACAAACCCCCACACACACATAAAACACACAAAGTGCCACCTTCCTTGACAAAGTCCCAGCATGGAAGGCAACCCGCCTCTGGAGGTGGTTTCCGTGGAAACAGACAGGTAATGGCAGGTGAGAGGGCCCTGATGTGAGGGTGAAAGCTCCCACAAAAAGGGGGGGCTGGGGCTTGGGGGCCAAGAGGACGTGCGATGCAAATAATAAGAATTTGAATAAAATGTACGAGTCTTCTCCAGTCAGATTCCAGGCTGTTTGTAAAGTTCTGCCTAGTGGGTCCGTCTCTTGTTATTGTTGTATTTTTCTTGCTTCCCCACACAAGAACATATTGATTGTGTGGCTGTTAGAGGGACACTTTGTTTGTGGGGAGTCCTTCGATTAACTAGCTCCCCCTCGCAAACAACCTGTACACAGATGAACACACACACACAAACACAAACATGCTCACACAGAGAGAGACACAGGCATTGTATAGAGACACACATGCAAATAGCCAAAGATGAGACCATATGTGAGCGATGTATGATTATATTGTACAGTTAAAAAATCAGGACCACGAAGATATCTTGACATCTGGACCATATAGATATGAATGCAAAAGCCCACAGACACACACCAACATACCCTGCTTGTATTTAAGAGAATCAATAAACATGAGGAAAACCTTCTGGAAAATGATACATTTAATGATCTTTGTCTGTCCATCTCACATCCTCGGCACACTACTACTACTCAACTAGACTCACACACACAACCAAACACACATACCTTTCAAAATACACACACTAACACACACAAAATGATGATACAGATTCAAATATGCAAACAGAAACACACTCACAACATGCACGGACGCGTTTTGCGTTTTGGAGATCATTTGTGCTGTGATGTATTACTTTGAAACGCCGCAGATCTAGATACCAAATGGAATGTATTTATTTTGATTAAACCATGTTTTCTCGCATTCAGATGTGTGTGTTTGTGTGTGTGTGTGCGCTCGCACATGTGTGTGTGTTTGTACGGCGTTTGTGAGGGTGTCATTTAAAGAAGTGCATTGGGTTTGCAGGCTTCAGGAGAAACACACATAATTATTCAACTGCTCGTATCAGAAAATCAATGAAACATAGACACATGCACTCATCTGCACACATATCTAGTAGAAAATCAACCAATTATAAGCCAGGTATGCCGCCATAGGAGCACTTGAGTGTGTGTGTGTGTGTGGGTTGGTGGGAGTCTATATGTGTGCGGCTGTGTATGTGAGTGTGTGTTTGTGTTTGCATGTGTGTGTGCGTCTGTGTGTCTGTGGCTGTGTGTGCGTATGTTTGTGTGTGTGTGTGTGTGTGTGTGTGTGTGTGTGTGTGTGTCTCTGTGAATGCATGTGTGTGTGTATGTGTGTGTGTGTGTGTGTGTGTGTGTGTGTGTGTGTGTGTGTGTGTGTGTGTGTGTGTGTGTGTGTGTGTGTGTGTGTGTGCACACGTCAGAGGTGTAGCTGAACTGAACTGGAAAGCATCTGTGAAAGCTGACCTAACAAGGGCCTTATTGCTCACTCCTGCTCTCTCTCTCTCTCTCTCTCTCTCTCTCTCTCTCTCTCTCTCTCTCTCTCTCTCTCTCTCTCTCTCTCTCTCTCTCTCTCTCTCTCTCTCTCTCTCTCTCTACTTTATCTCTCTACCCTCTACTTTTTCTATAGCTCCCTCTCTTACAGAAGAATAGAATTTTCCACCCGGTTCAAACCATAAAATATGAACTAGTTCAGGACTAACAACACAAGACAGCGAAGCCTGTACTGTCTTCCATCACGCATTGGATTCCATTACACATCAGGTATCCACTGGTAAAACCTGTTTTATGGTTACGTTTTATATTGTTGTAAATTGCATCGACGACATCCCTCAAAGAAAAGGCATAACGTCTTCAAATTTGTACCCCTCATCTTCCAATGGTTAAGTACCGCCTCATATACTCAAAGGTTCTCAAATATTACAGGCACAATGATGGGCAAAACGGATCAAAAACATTCTGGACACACAGCGAGCGCAACCCACATTCCCCTCATCAAGACTTGTGCCAGACTTGACACTATTCGTTCACACGTGAGTGGGCGGCATTACATTTCATGTTTGCACCTGGGACTCAAGCATTTTATGTCCATACATCCTAGCAGTTAAGCAAGCTAGCTTTGTTGTGTACGGGGAAGGGGTTAACCTAAGAATTGTTGGTGCTTGGCACTTGGTTCTATGAACATCCTTACTGTACCGACAGCTATATATTGTTGCCCTTTCTTCGGAAAAATGTACTTATTGTAAGTCGCTTTTGATAAAAGCGTCTGCTAAATGCCCTTAATTGTAAATGTGAATGTCATGGCTGCCGGTCATTGTCTGCTGATAAGCCTGTGACATGACAGACACTACCTATGAAAATACAAACAACACAAACCGAAACTTCAAAGTGAAAGTGAAAGTGAAACTTACACATGCTGGGAGAACTCGGGCACCTCGTCGTTGATGTTGGCCATTCGTATGCGCACGGTGGCCGTGCCGGTCCGGGGAGCCTGGCCGCGGTCCACCGCCATCACCACAAACTCGTACAGATGGTTGGGTCTCTCGAAGTCCAGCGGGCCAGCGGGGAAGATGGTGCCGTGCGGGGAGATGGTGAAGTCCGGGCTCAGCGTGTAGTAGGTCAGCTCGGCGTTCTCCTCTGAGTCGCAGTCACTGGCAGACACTGCAAAGAGAGGGGTGGGAAAGAGCCATTTACATTTAAATTAGGGAAGTTAAACTAGGAGTCAGACTTAAGCCCGACGAGTCACATCGTGGTCCCTGTTGAGAAGAGGGCAAGAGAGTCAGTCCATAGCCACTATTGAGTGTGTGACAGAAAGAAAGGAAAAGATGGAGGGATACAGCCAAACTGAAGTCATTTTCTAAAGAGAGAGAGAGAGAGAGAGAGAGAGAGAGAGAGAGAGAGAGAGAGAGAGAGAGAGAGAGAGAGAGAGAGAGAGAGAGAGAAAGATAGAGAGAGAGAGTGATACAGTCCATCTGTGGTAACTTTCAAGAGTGAGAGAAAAAGGGAAAGAGAGATCTGTAATCATTATCTAGGGAGAGAAAAAAAGACAGGGAGAGAGAGAAATGCAGAGAGAGGGAGAGAAAGCAATAGATAGAGACATACAGATTCCCATAGGGGAGAGTAGGGTCGGTGAATGTGTGAAGGAAATGTAACGGTCTACAACAGAGCAAATGTGCTGTGTGGGTGAGTTGGCACTTTTCTGTATGCAGGAGAGGATGGAGATAGTATCTGCACTGGGCACATGGACAGCAGCAGCAAACGACCAGCAGCTAGGATCCAAGTGCATGGACAAAGAGAGAGAGAGGGGGGGGGAGCAAGCGAGAGAGAGAGAGAGAGAGAGAGAGAGAGAGAGAGAGAGAGAGAGAGAGAGAGAGAGAGAGGGGGGGGGGGGGGGGAGAGGGAGAGAGAGAGGTGGGGGGGAGAGGGAGAGAGAGAGAGAGGGGGGGGGAGCAAGGGAGAGAGAGAGAGAGAGAGAGAGAGAGAGAGAGAGAGAGAGAGAGAGAGAGAGATCAAAATCTGAGAATGGTCATTTTGCAACATTTTGCTTCGCTGCAACACACATTGGGAATCCATGGAGCAGGGAGCATCCCCGGCCTGAATTGATTGCCTTGCTAAAACTGAAAGTGCCACCAGGGATTTTGAATAAGCATATTTTCCGCTAACAAGAACACTCTTGATTCTACATTTTCCCTTACATTGCATTTAGCAAGCGTATACATCCAACATATGAAAGGAGAAAGTTATTGAAACAAACATGATGTTACTGGAATGCACAAACTCTGGGCTCACAATGAAAAATACACTTATTTGCACGTACTAATTACCTTGAGAATACATTACATATGCTGATTCAAAGTGCATATTTAACAGGTCATTGTTTAAGGATAATAATAATTGTGATTCTTCCAAAATATTAAGGAATTTCAGATCCAGCTATAAAGTTAACAGGTCAGTGAACAATGCATAGATTTTTTTTTTCAACTTGGAACATTTTATATGATCCATTTAGTAATCAATGACATATTTTTACTGTTACTAAAGTAAGACTAAAGTAATCCAGAGGAAAACTATCTCAAATCCAAAGTTTTTGCCAGTCTCTGCCAACCAGTTTGTGAACACTCTTCTCTGCTATGAACTCAGGTTGCCTTGTTTTCTCGTGTCGTAGAGGGTGCTTATAATACAACACCAGGTTGTGCTGTGCATTCGTTCATAATAAGGCATATACACAACAACAGTACTAAATGTTGCATTGGGTCGTTTTAATGGCAAAACCGCGTCCCCCTCCCCCTAGAACTCTTAAATCTTAAACTTAAATCCAACTGTTTGAAAATGATCTAAAACAGAGGGATGAACTCAATTCTAATTAAAATTTAATACAAAATTGAAATAATCCATTTAAGATAGTAGCCTTCTTTCAAAACAAAAGAAATTCCATGACGAGCAATTTTTTTCCATCTTTTAATAATTTACTATGCTTTTTTCGGAGAATAGAATGCTAGCTAGTAACGGCCCAACTCGTTCATTGAATAAACCTTTTTACCTGAGCATTGTTGGCTGATTTGTTTCTGTTCAGTAGGTTTATTTTAAGAGTTTAAACTACATGGGAAGTACATGGTTGTGGTCTGAAATCAGACATTCCTCAAAGCCACCCAATGATGAATGTAATCATTAAAGTCCCTGTAAGACCGTAACTCATACCAACTACATTGATTGCATCGTAAATATTTCATATGGAAAATAAATTGGATATTGGATAGAAGTCATTTTAATTCCAGCGGGGTGATAAATACTACGTCACTACGTGTCATTACGACTGTCGCCCCCTCCAACATCCCCGGGCGGTTATCGGCGACCTCATATCTATTGACTAGGAGTCCACAAATCAATGTTACGCACAGCGTCGAAGGATAGGTATATTGGGTGATCAAGATGAGCCTAACGCAAGTCACAGGTTTGGGTTCAATAACTAATTATCGAAAGACAAGAAATGTCAAGGTAGCCCGCTAGCCCCAGCCTACTTTTTACCGTTTTACTGTTACTGTTGTGCAGTTACAGTAACACCCCCCCCCCCCCTACAGTGTTGTGAGAGTAAAGGTGTTGTTTTGGTAGGTAATGGACAACCCTTGCGTGTAGATCCAAAATCTCTCTGCTGTACACATAACCATACATCACCTAAGCAATGACTATAAGATAAGACAAAGGCGGTTATCCCTATCGCAGCAAGTAGAGCCTGACATTCACGCCCAGATCATAGTGTGATTCCATTGCTTGAAAACATGTATTTGAGCAAGATTGACTTTCCATGCATTTCAAGGAATTATAGAAAAACAAGAGATATGCTGGCACTCATCAATGGTATCTGTTGCTAAGTGCATAAGCAATAGATTTGTGGAAAAACATTTTGCAACAAGAATTGGAATAGTTAAAAAGGACTGGAAAGAGGATGCAACATTCTGGGACGAGCGCTACCTGCTATCGCAGCGTAATGTGATGTCTCGTATCCATATTCATATTCATGTATTTCCGTAAGTAAACGCTGTAACAACAAGCATCAAAGTGAGCGTAGGCCTATATATTCTTGAAAGAAGAGCAATCCTCTGCACTTCCTGTCTTGCCGACTCATCTTTAATTTGTCTTAAAACATCCCGCGAGTAAATAACTGAAATTAGTTTCACGTTCCATGTAAGCCAATGTGTTCTTTTTTGCCGGCTTGCGAAGCTTTAAAGCGAAGAGATGAAAGAGAGCTGTTGTCTTTGAGATGAAACTTGTTCCAACTCCTGCAACATTGGACTGAATTCAATCTTTGCGCTATTTAGTCTTAGTTCACTGCGTGTTGCAGCCTTTACAAAATTAGTGCAAATTGGCTTTGAGTTCATAACAACCACAGCTATTTTCATTCCTTAACAAACATGGTTCATGACTTAAAAAGGAAAAAAAATAATGAATGTGTTCGGAACAGGAAGCAAGGCTGAATACCCCCCCCGATCAAGGAGCGGGGGGGGGGGGGGGGGGGGGGGGGGGGGGGTCTTCGGTGAGTTTTTCTTTTTGTATATACTTTTGAAGTCAAGGCGGGGCCCGACTGTTGTTAAGGCGCTTGACCATACAGTGCTGGCGGATACACTGACTATACCCATACGTACCCATAGTTCTACAACTGCCCTTGTAACTCCTTTTTTTAATAAATGTATTTATAAATTATTATTTAAATCTAAAATGATAGCTAGCAATTCAAAAGATTAAAACGTACAAACCATTCATGACTACAAGAGAGCATAGACAATGATTTGCCATGTTTGCCAAGCAGTCTCAAGTAAAGTCAAGCAGTCTTAGACATGGGAACATGCATGCACCCACCCATCACAAATGCATGTACATTTAGAAAATGTATACTTGCAAACATACATAAAAATAAATACAGTGTGTACACCTCTATGCACATGACACAGCAGGGTGAATACTTTGAACCTCTTACTGGCATCCAGCCCCAACACCTGCTGTGTGGCCTACATCGCACACACACATACACACACACAAACGAAAATGCATGTTGTGGCATCCCGCCACGTGGTCCCCGGCCTGGACGGGCCCGGGGTACCGTAGAGGACGGGGTGTACCACCCCCACCCACCAGCCGGCGAGAGAGAGCAGCCCTTTCGGCACCCCAATCAGGGTGATTGGGGGACACCTGGCCGAAAGCACGGGGGCCATTTTAAAAGGAGGCACAGCACAGCACGGGTCGGGAGCAGGAAGGAAGGGCTCGTGGCAAGGAGAGAGCCTAGAGGCCCACGGAGGCCCTAGAGACCGCGACCGCGACTCCTTCGTTGTTTTGATTGAAGTGGATTGTTAATAAATGCCTGCAATGGCTTATCCAGCACACCAAAGTGTCGTTTGTCCGTGGAACCCGGCTCATTTGGGTAGCGGGTTACCACACATGGTGGAGAATGCAGGCACGAAGATCCCACTACGACCCCCCGCAAGAGACGCTGCTGCCGCCGCAAGAGACGCCGCTGCCGCCGCAAGAGACGCCGCCGCCGCCGCAAGGGACGCCGCCGCCGCCGCAAGGGACGCCGCCGCCGCCGCAAGGGACGCCGCCGCCGCCGCAAGGGACGCCGCCGCCGCCGCAAGGGACGCCGCCGCCGCCGCAAGGGACGCCGCCGCCGCCGCAAGGGACGCCGCCGCCGCCGCAAGGGACGCCGCCGCCGCCGCAAGGGACGCCGCCGCCGCCGCAAGGGACGCCGCCGCCGCCGCAAGGGACGCCGCCGCCGCCGCAAGGGACGCCGCCGCCGCAGCGGGAGAGAAGGCCGCAGCGCGAGGCCGGGACGGGGCTGCGCCGCCGGCCGGCGCGGACGTGGGGACGGGTCGGCCCTGTATGCTGGCGACCTGCTGGGCGCAGGGAACCTCTGGTAGTCCGACCATCCCGGTGCGGGTGATGAACCAGGACACGCAGGCCCTCCTGGACACCGGCAGTGCGGTTACCCTCCTTCGCCCCGACCTGGCGGGTGGGAAGGCAGGGGAGCCGATGGAGGTGACCTGCGTCCACGGGGACACCCGGACCTACCCCACGTGTCACGTGGTTGTCCGCACCACACACGGTGTGTTTACGATCCGGGCGGGGATTGTCCCCCACCTACCGGTCCCTGTGGTAATCGGGAGGGACTGTCCGACTTTCCGCCGGTGGTGGGACCCGGTACTAGAGTCCCGGGGCAGGAGAGATGCGGTCGCCGCCGCGGCAGGAGAGGCAGCTGCCGCCGGCGCGGCGGGAGACGAAGCGGCGGGAGACGAAGCGGCGGGAGACGAAGCGGCGGGAGACGAAGCGGCGGGAGACGAAGCTGCCGGAGACGACGCGGCCGGAGACGACGCGGCCGGAGACGACGCGGCCGGAGACGACGCGGCCGGAGACGACGCGGCCGGAGACGACGCAGCCGACGCGAGGGACGCAGCCGGCGCCGCAGGAGACACCCGGCCCCGGCGAGACACCATCCTGGGCGGGTCCCTCGGCTACCTGGGGCTTGGACAAAGGGTGGAGGAGTGTGGCATCCCGCCACGTGGTCCCCGGCCTGGACGGGCCCGGGGTACCGTAGAGGACGGGGTGTACCACCCCCACCCACCAGCCGGCGAGAGAGAGCAGCCCTTTCGGCACCCCAATCAGGGTGATTGGGGGACACCTGGCCGAAAGCACGGGGGCCATTTTAAAAGGAGGCACAGCACAGCACAGCACGGGTCGGGAGCAGGAAGGAAGGGCTCGTGGCAAGGAGAGAGCCTAGAGGCCCACGGAGGCCCTAGAGACCGCGACTCCTTCTTTCGTTTGATTGTTTCGTTGTTGTTACGTTGATGTTGAATAAATGCCTGAAATGGCTAAAACCCCACAGCCAAGCAAGTTCTGTCCGTGGAACCCGGTCCAACCGAGGACCGGGTCACCACAATGTACACATACACACACATTAACAAACACACACACATATATACACACACACGCATGTACACACACACACACAAAAATGTACACACACAACAGCTTTTAAGACATACACACACCAACATACAATCATGTACAAACACACACCTATGTAAATGCACAAACATGGGAATGCCCACGTTAAGACATAGGCTTACACAAACAAATTCATTTGCATATCATACCCTAGATATACATCGGAATTTGTACCTGAATTAGCTCTGACTTCTTCAGAAAGTGTACATTGTTTTGTATAATTAAGTACGAAAATATATACCGCGTATGATGATATATTTGATAACAAATGCTTTGATAGAACAAATCAATAGGGAACGTGTGGATAGAAAAAAATAATATTATGTAGCAACAGAAGGTGATTAAAATGAAAGCGAAACATGTTTCCCACTCGAGACGAGATCCATTCTGCTGGCTGTCTGAACGCCCTTAATGCGCATTCTACAATTAATAGCACACTTTCAACATTACCATTAGATCTTGAATCGTTCTCAAGCTTCCAATTGAAGGTAGGTTGGGATTTGGACGATATTATTTTTGCAATAATATGTTACAGACTTTACTACACAAACCTGTTTTATTATCCGTGCAAGACACTGTTACTCTGGCTACGTCTGCCAGCTCTTCAGTCAAACAGCGTTTAATTGGTTGCACGCTATGAAGGGATAGTTACCGTCGAAATGCAGGGTCAAGCTGTGTATTTTTGTGACCCACCCCAATACAACTCAACGTGTATTTCCGCATTGAAGATTAAAAAACTAAGATTTGCGCATTATCATTCTAATTACGTTTATTTATTTGAAAACGTTATTTCATCCACCGCATTTGATTCAATTTCAGACAGCCTATGTTTGTTTTGAAGTCACGTAATTGGATGGAGTGTCGAGGACTTAATTACTATACCCCTTCTGACCTATCTAATTTCACTCATGACACAGCCTGGAGACACTAGACATGTCCCTAGGAACGACCACCGGGGAGACCTTTGGAACAAGATAATTATGAGTCAACATCAGAACTGCACACAAACCTTCCTTGTACAAACCAGTCAGCAACAATGTGTCCATAGAATCCCATCGTAAAGACAGCATCATTTAGGAGCATTGCAGCGAGGCTGAGCATTGACTGCCACAGAGTGAAACAAGAGGGAAAGAGATGGATGGAAAGTGAGCGAGAGTGGGAGAAGGGCAGAGACGAGAAGGAGAAATACCAAGAGAGAGAGAAAGAGAGAGAAAGAGAAGGAGAGAGAGAGAGAGAGAGAGAGAGAGAGAGAGAGAGAGAGAGAGAGAGAGAGAGAGAGAGAGAGAGAGAGAGAGAGAGAGAGTGAGTGAGTGAGTGAGAGACAGAGGGAAGACATATAAGTATGAGAGAGGGCGAGAGAACAATATAGCGAGTGGAGAAAGAGATAGAGAAAGGTAAACCATGTTCCAGGCGTTCCCATCTCATCACGGGACGTCTGAAACAATGTGCTCACATTGATCATTATTGAGAGTGCGGGCTGGAGGTTTGGTTTTATGGTTCTACTAGCGTTGAAAGAGAAGCATGCTTCCCAGCATGCCTAGGAAGCATGATTCAGTCACATGGGTTTGTTTCAGTCACATCGGTTCAGCAGCGAGAGAGAGAGGGAGGGACCTCTGATAGAAGAGTATCAATTTCTCACTTAAATGTTCCGGGTAATGCTTTTGCAAAATTCTTTGTCATTCCTTATTGTTGTTATTCTAGTCTTTGTCAACTGGTCCACACAGTTCATGACTAGAGCGTGAAGTAAAGGACTGGAAAGAGTTTGTTGTTTGTTGTAGATCAGGATAACACCACAGCCCATGAGCCTCTCTCAGCCGAGGAGAAAGGTGAGGATGAGGAGGTGCGCGGCGAAGAAAGAGCGAGAAGGGAGCGTGGCAGTGTTGTCGGCGATAACGACTGGCCTCCAACCAAGTGAACACAAGAGCGGAGTCCAAACCAAGCCTTACCCTTTGTTTCTCGCATTTTTTCCCCCACACATTATTCAACCTTTTGTTTTTTCACCCGAGGACTCACCTTGCAGGAGGGAGGTTGCCGTGGTTACGGTCTCCGGCACGCTGTCCTTGCTGTAGATGGACTGCAGGAACTCGGGCACACAGTCGTTTTCATCCACAATAACCACACGCACCTGCAGGAGCCCCAGGGGTGGAGAGAGAGAGAGAGAGAGCGGTGGTGAACACAGAGCAAGCGGCGGGAGAGAGGGGCCGGGAGACGATTTCAACCAGGGCCAAGTACCAACACCACTTTCTGAGACGGACGGAGTCGCCGTACACAGACCGCGACCCGCTGGTCGAACCAACACTCAGAAGCGAAGAAGAAAACATCTTTCGACATTATGTGCAGAAAAATAATGGCCTCTTTCCTGAACAAAGAAAATACACTTTTTTTTTTTTTTTTTTAAATGAGAGTTGATTGCGCCAGCTGATTTATTAGTATGCAGATAATGGGGCTGGGGGTACAGTAGCCAGGGTAATGATGGCAGGGCTTCTGCCTTTGGACAATGGGGTTGTTAACAGCCTCATAAATAAGGCCGGGGAGAACGAATGTGAAGCAGGGCAAGGAATATGATTACTGTGTGACACTGTGGCCATTAGGTGTTGTGTGTTATCGTGTGCATGTGGGCGCGAGTGTGTGTGTGTGCGTGCACGCATGCGTCACACGTGTGAGTGTAAATTCACTTCGCCAAGTGCATTTACAACTTATCCAAATCTGGTTTTCTGACCATCTGCACAAAGACATCATGATCCCTTTTTACAGCCTGACATTTATATTGGCTCAATGCTTCTTTGTGCAAACTCCCTGACTGTACAACAGGTCACCGGGCAAGGGCTGTAAAACAAGAGAAAACAGCAGTATTTGCTGTAGGAGGAGAGAGGTTTGTTATATCGGAATAGAATGTGACCCTCTCCTCTTCCAGTTCACTGGTCTCTTCCTCCACAGTCGGAGTAGAATTGGATTTATCAAAGGTTTATTTTTGTAAAGGCCCCGATAAGAGCCGTCCTTGTAACGGCCCGTCGGAACACAACGGTGCTTGTTGGCATTGCGGTCGTGACTTCGCCCTGGGGGCTTTTGTGCAAACAAACTTCTCGCGAGGTGCTACCGTTGACCGACAGTCAGTTCACATCCCAATAAAACCTGAACATGGTCATGAAAGCTGGCCTGTCCGCCCTGCCCATAACCAATAAGAGCACACTTGCCAAAACGTGCGCACACATGAATGTGCAGTTTGGTAAATAGCAGCCCGAGTAGGAGAACCGCTGGGCCAGATGAGATTTTCGTATTACCAGATAATCCTTTGGTAAAGATCAGCTCTGCAGCCATGGGCGGCAAAATGAGATCTGACCGTGTTCCCTCCCCAAGGTGATTTATGTTCTGATGTCGGTGGTCCTGAATACCGTTCCCTTTGTGTGTGCGTGTGCGTGGGTGCGGGTATAAAAAAATGATGTACGTAATATGAAATAAACCAGACTGGGTTTAGTAAGATATGGACAAATGTGGGTTAGTGTGTGTCGGTGTATGTTTCAGTGTTTGTGTGTGTGGGTTTAGGTGCATATGTGTATGTGTGTGTGTGTGTGTGTGTGTGTGAGTGCGTATATGTTCACAGGTGTGTTTGCCACCCAAGCAGAGAAGCGAGAGACAATTGAATGAAAAGTGAAGGGAACTCAGTTGTGATGATGATCGTCGTCCTCAATAACACACACAAACACGCACACGCACACACACACACACACACGCACCCGCCACACACACACACACACACACACACACACACACACACACACACACACACACACACACACACACACACACACACACACACCCGGGGCGGGAAGCAGGGCAGCAGTGTGCAGACCGGGGCTGGTTAGGTAACTAATGGTGCCACGGAGCTATCAGTCCCACAGGGGGAGCACTCGGGAAGCCACCTGCAAATGAAAGTCACGCCCGAAGTGCCACCACTCGACAGAAAAATCTGAAATATACGACACCTCTGCTCAGCGGCGGGGTAGGAGGCAAACTGGAGGTGGGAACGGGGAGGATGAGGCGGAAACAAGAGACGCAGACCTCGGCTTAGGGAGGTGTCGTGTTCGGCTTAATTGTGAAAAAGAACTAATATCCCGACGCGCCGAGTGTCTGCTCGTTTGGAGACAGAAAAGCGAAAACAGGTTCGTGAGACTTTGTCGAGCGCTAGGGTTCACAGCGGGGCTGCGGCACCATTTGTGTTTCATTGAACAGTTTTTATTTTACGCAGCATAGCTCACAATGCTACAGTGCTGATGGGGGGGGCGTGGGTCAGCGCTGGCCCGATCGGCAGGGTTCAAGACAGGCCGCGCGGGGTTACCGACAGGGCGCGGCGGGGGTGTGAAGAAGGTGGGTGGGGGAGCGCGATAGGTCAAGCATGCACTGGCCCAGACATGCACTCGCTTATCAGTGCCGGTCTGAATACTTTTCTTTCTCCATGTCTGTCTTTACTGGGGGTCATTCCCTCTGCCTTCCTTTTCCTTTCTGTTTCTCTTTATTCCCCTTCGCGCGTGGCGGAGGGAAACGCCGCACAATTAATCCATCCATGTGATCTTTCGTATGCACGAGTTTACCCAACACAATGACAGTATGATAGAAATGTCGGAGGAATCGGGAGTCACCCGTTTCTTAATCATTTCAATAAGCTTCAGCCGTGCTTCCCTAATCAGTTGGGTTACTGTGATTGGGAAGTCAGTAGATTTCCACATGGCACAGTAGCTGCATCCTTTTAATTGAAACGCAACGAGGACCTGAGTGCTTTCGGAAATCCCATGATGTGCTTAGCATTTAGCTGTGTCACGTCTGATGCACCACACAGCGGAATGCAATTTGGCTAAGGGGATTGCATTTCAAAGCAGATTGCATTAA
>NC_082395.1:5650594-5670594 GCF_031168955.1 Gadus macrocephalus | reverse complement strand
AACCAAACCTCACTGGGTTTGGTTGTGGTGTTCCCTGCCTTCACAAGAGCAGTCGCTTTCCCAGTGTGCTGTCCACCCCCCCCCCCCCCCCCCCCCACATTCATAAATATGTCTCTCGAAAGATGCACTTCCTTGGTTCCTCACTCCTCACTCCGCAATTGTTGTGAAGTCGATGTGATGTACTGATGTACTGTTATCGAGAAGCCCGAAGGACAGACATCCATACATACAGAGACTCCTTCCTTTATTGTTAGATTAGCTAGTGAGATGTCTTTGTACGTAAAAAAAATTACCATCTCTCTCTGCCTTTCACTCATGGTGTCGCCATACCACCCTGACTTCCGACACTGCCCACGCACGGTGTCTAGAGTGAGTAGATATATTGCACACATACGCATATTCTCACCTCCCAGGATATTTTAAAATAACTGCACTATATCCATTGTGTGGTTGATAAGACACCTTTTCCCAAAACATCCAGTCAACAGACTTGCAGACTTTGCTCAATTAAGCTCCTGTGTTAATACTTATTTTACATTTATTCCTTTGCTACATCTTATGTAACGTATCATATAAAAACATCTACTGAGCTGAATCTCGGATAATAAGATACTCTGTATGATTTGTAAGTCACTTTGGATAAGAGTGCCTGCTAAGTGACTGAATGTAAATGTAAATGAATAGCAGGCAATTTGTTCAATATTATTGTATAACAAATGCTATCCTCATGCTTACAATTTGCTAACTGAAATATTATTTGTGATAATGCCTTGTCTTCTTTGACCTTGTGACCACATTACAAACAGGATTATGTTTAAGGGGGAAAATACCTCGAGCGATAAGATAAAAATCCCATTTTCGGACGATATCTACATCTGAGAAACGTTCATCTGAGGAGGCCTTTACTTGCCTTGCGGTCATATTGTATCGCACAAGACGTGTCACTTAAGGCCACTTGCTTAAGCAATTCAGAAGCAGCGGTTAGAGTAGGAATGGTTTGATGAGAGTGCTCGCTTACTCTTCGGTGAAAACAAACATCTGCTGAAAACCTCTTCAGGGGACGCCCCCAGCCGCCCTCAAAGGTGGCCCCCACTCTTATCCAGGTGTGATGAAGTTTAATCGATTCCTTTTTATGAAAGCTTTCTAAGGTATCACATGCTATTATCTGCAAGTATGTAGTGAATGTATCTGTGCTATTCACTCGACATCCCTTACACCTGCCCGCTGTCATAGCTGATTCAACCCGATTAAACAAGATGCTCTGTTGTAGCAAACATGTCTCTCCTTTAATAGGTATCCTATATATATATATATATATATATATATTTATATATATATATATATATATATGCATTAAAGGAAAGAAAGAAGAAAAGTTGAAGGTGTTGAAGAGGTTACACTTTCAGAGTTTTAAACATAGGTGATGTTTTGCAAAGTGGTGTTGTCGCTTTAGTTAACCAATTCCACATGTTTCCCTCTCGCATGCTATTTTTGCAATAATTGCAGCCATTGGCGAAGATAGACGATGATGAATAGCAACAATTTATATTGACACACGTTAGTATTATGGCATGCCATCGAGCATATTTCAAACAGTAAGGAAAGCGGAGTCCCTTGGTAGCCTCAACAGACTTTACAGCTTGCATTAATGGGAAGATGGGAATAGATCCAAAAGAGATGCGTCCATACACACACCTGCACACCCAAACCTCCACCCCCCCTCCCCTCCCCCCCCGACACACACACACACACACACACACACACACACACACACACACACACACACACACACACACACACACACACACACACACACACACACACACACACACACACACACACACACACACACACACAAACAACTAAACAAGATGTTTGATTCAGAGAGATGAGGGAAAGTGGGATAGATGGCAGTAAGTTTGAAGTTAAAAAACAAAAATGGAGATGACCTCGAACAGCTCTACAGGGCTGTATTTTATGCTGCAATATCAACATTTTTGATGTAATCATTTTCACAAAGCGAAATTTAATGGATTTATTTTTCTTCATTATACATCGTAAAACAGGCAGGGTGAATAGAGAGTGTACTGATTCTTGTACCAGGAGCAAAAGAGACCCGTTAAATAATCAAACAAAACCAATCCAAACGTTTCCTCTTTGAAATATCCTCTGGGGCACTTTTGTTGCCCCTTCATCACAGAGCACGTCATTTACACAAACCAACAACCACAAGTAGTGCATTCATAACATCACTCTAATTGAAACTCATTTCTAAACAGGAGAGGAGCCTGGGGCTCCACAGAATCAAAGAGAGACAGACGTGCCTAATTGTCAAGGTTTAGCATAGTTTAAGACATTTAATCTCAACGATTTACACGGGTATGTATTGATATTTGCAATTTATTTTAATTTTTTCTAGTTTGAGTTTTCCTCTCTAGTTTCTTTATGATTAAATCTTTTTCGTATTTTGTTGCCGTCTTCAAATGAGCACTCGCTCAGTCTGCGATCCACCCAAAGGTTTCTTCCTTGATAGATAGTGGTGTCCTTCCACTGCTGCTGCAACTAACAAATTTCTCCTACGGGGGATTAATAAAGTTATATCTTATCTTATTATAACGGAGTTCCCTTGCTATAGGTTAAGTCGTGGCATTAAATGCTACCCGTGAATCCCTTTGAGACTCACTAACTGTGATTAAGGGTTGACCTTTACCTGAAAACGGACTACTTTGTGTTTGCGTTTGCTCGGTCTTTGGTGCCACTTTGGCGGTGGAACCTGTGAGCTCTTTACCGTCTGAGAGGAAGAACTCCACCTCTCCGTTGTCCCCGCCGTCATCGTCTCGAGCCAGGAGCTGGTAGACCAGGGAGCCTGGGACCGCGTCCGGGGACACCACCGCCAGGTACGGCACGGGCACCATGCTCCACTCTGGCACGTTGTCGTTCACGTCCGACACCGTCATCTCCACCCGCACCAGGTACCAGTCAGGACCTGGACGGAGGAATGGAGGGGGGAAGGGAGGGAGGAAGAGAGGGGAGAGAGCATTTAGAAACCTTTAGACCGGTGGTTGCTGATTATATTCAGGAATTGGATATTTTTTTAGATCCTGAGGTATGAGGTATTATTGTATTCAGCTTGAATACAATAATATACAATGCTGATTAAGTCATTGAAAAAACGAAAAACTAGGCTTACTTTTAGAAATGCAACGTGCACGAAAGCAAGCATCTATGTTATCATGACCTCTCCCTCCTTATGTGGTTTGAACTGAACTTTTTAATCGAGGAAAATGTTTTATTCTTTGTACTGCCTGGACCTGCCCTTAACTTGTCTTAAACGTTATGCTCTGGTCTACTAATCAACACAATCACGACTTATGTCCCTTCCTAACCACTATTCATTGACCTCATTAGTGTCATGAATTGTGAAGGAGAATTCCTAGGGACTTAGAGAAACCGACTGCACTTACACTGGACTACGGCAGAGGTTATGGACGTGGGTCTGCCAATGCTGAACTACAGTGTCCCGAAGCCAGACTACTAAAAGAACATCTTAGACACTTGGCCATGCGCGTTATAGCGTGTGGTTTCGTGCAGACTGTATAAACACAGACAACCCGCCAACAAAATAACTTCATTACCAAGGATGGAATTGAAATAAAAGGAAAATTGGCTACCAGTCAAAAAAGTGAGGGAAATGAATGGTTGTCACATTGAGAATGGTTGCTCATCCTCCTGTCAACTCATTTTTATTGAACCAAATCTCAATTATGTGATTGTATGTAACGGCCAAAAAATTGTTGCTGTGAGAAATAGTGGGAAAGCATTTGATCATTTCCACCCCTTTTTGGATAAAGAAGCATGGGTGAAGAAGGTAGAGGACCCTACCAGTGCTCACTTGTTGCAGCCTTTTTATATAGTGTCATAGCCATCAAAGTAAGCAAGGGTCCAGTGTATCACTCCAAATCACTACAAGAACAAATTCAAACATACACACAACTAATGGTATGATTTATAATTGAATGTAACTATCAAGGATAAACTATGTCACTAAAGGCTAAAGGGAAACACCAG
This sequence comes from Gadus macrocephalus, assembly GCF_031168955.1. Lineage (NCBI taxonomy): Eukaryota > Metazoa > Chordata > Actinopteri > Gadiformes > Gadidae > Gadus > Gadus macrocephalus. The sequence continues at coordinate 5,666,526 of NC_082395.1, read as the reverse complement.
GGCTAGTGTGAATGGGAAGTAGAATCTCTTAGCACACAATATTGTGCGAGTGAACCTTTCATCCGATAATCAAACCCAGCTTCCCCCACACCATTATTTATCTATCAGACATTGTTAACCAAAATCTCTTTCAAACATTATGCTTTTTATTTTCCTCATAATGTATTGTAGAGTTGTGTTCAGACAGGGTAAACATGGCGCACCAAGTCAGTACACACCTGACCCGAACGTGAAGAAAAACAGAACATAAGTGGCACTGACTAATGAGAAGATATATCCCACGCCTGAAGCACCAAAGGATGGAACAGTTAGAAAGTAAGTGCTCCCACTGCTCACACACACACACACACACACACACACACACACACACACACACACACACACACACCATTATCTCAACCTGCTTCCGCCTCAGCTTCCAACACCAAGTCTAATGCTTTCCGACATGCAAAGCATGTGTGTTTGTTTGTGCACTCACAACACACACACACACACACACACACACACACACACACACACACACACACACACACACACACACACACACACACACACACACACACACACACACACACACACACACACACACACGCACACACATCCATCGTCAGTGTCATCCTTAATGTAATCAGAAGCAAGATGAATAATGTTGATCAGCGAAAATTGCGGGTAATCATGTGATTACTGTTAGCTATCAAAACACGCACACAAACAGGCACTCCCGAGCTGCAGAGTGCACAGACAACTCTGACAACGTCAGGAAGGAGACCCGCCAACACCCCCCTTCCCACCAGAAAACACTGACATTGAAAGAGGTACAGACTCCGGGTCTTGTTTAACCCCGCTCAGAACACATCAGACGGCCAGTGGATAACTTTCCAAAAAACACCAATGAACAAGCCTTCAGAGGAGTACTTAACGCCAGCGAGAGGGCTCGGCGGTACTTTGTGCGCTCCCAGTGGAGCCCCCCAGAGGAACGCGCTCCTGAGCCGATAGGACGACTCGACGCCCGCGTTCTCCCACTGAACCGCGCTGTTCTCCCAGCCCGCCGCATTCGCAGCGGGAGGGGAAGTTGTGAGGCAGGCGCCGCCGCTTCTAAAGTTTACTTTACCCAGAGAGTCCTGCTGGAGGAATAAATAAAAAGAGAACTAAACAAAACAAAATTCCCTCCGGTGCCCCCCATCCTCCACCCCACCCCCCACCGCCCCCCCCCCCCCCCTTCCCCTTGGACGCTACTTCAATAACCAAATGGATCGGGGGGCACCGCGGCGTGCTGGCAGAGACTCCATACACAGGGCCCTTCCCTCTGAGCACAGAACCCCTGTTCACCGAAAACAGGTTTAAAAAGAGGGGAAGCTGCCTCGCATCGCCCACAGCTGAGCACTACTCTGTGTCTTACACAAACACACACACACACACACACACACACACACACACACACACACACACACACACACACACACACACACACACACACACACACACACACACACACCATGTTTTAGAAAACAGTAATGATATGATAATGATGATGAGATTTGCGATTAAAGAAAGGCTTCAGGTTTTCGCCTGATTCTATCGCCATCTGGTTCCCCAAAGGCCATCCACCCAACCGCCCCCCCTGCCTCACCCCATCTAACTGGGCTGAAAACACCACTGGGGATTTGAAGTTAGTAGGATAGTGGTTGATTTCCAGCCAAACGGTTCTGTGTTCAACCCACAATGGCCGCAGTCCTTGGGTCCTTGAGCAAGATGCTTAACCCCTACTGCTCCTTATTCGGCACGCATCTAAAATAGTTCCTCAAGCAAGCTAACCCGTTACTGTGGTTCAGTTTTAAGCCTTTTTCAATAAAGGCATTCAATAAATTAGAGATATTGTTATGCAAAGAGATCCCTTCTACGAGGCAGAACACCTGATATTGATAGAGATAGAGCACTTTTGATTCCAGTATGAAATATCTGAGCTAACTATCAAATTACCTCATCTGCAAACATTTTCTTTCCTGGCGAATGTCCACAATCGAGTGACCAAGCTTTTCTAAAAAGTGAAAGTGAAACGACAAAATATGTCTCTTCTAATTGGACGGAAAACACATCTGGAGGAAACGATGCCTTGTCTTGCCATAGTGTTGTATTCTGACAGGGTTACTGCTTCATGCACGATCAGACACTTTTGTGTTGGACATGCATGAATGATATTGACATTTACAATGTACGTATAACTTGCAAATCAGTTTTGTGATCCATTATTGATGGTTGAAGTTGAAGCCTGCTGTGACAAGGTTAATTGCATTATTTGCATGCACAAATATATATATAAAGACACACACACACACACACACACAAATCTGTGGCGTACAGGGAGCCCTCTGGTCCCTCCCCAGTGTCCCCCCAGTCTTTAAACCAGTAATTATAATCAGCAGCGTAGTATCATTTGCACAACCAGTAAACTGCAATCATTAGCAACATACACCACCTCCTCGCACAGGCCATACCCACATAGAGAGGCTCTTCCTCCTGCGTGCAACGGCCTTAATATTACAAAAACATTTCCGCCTTTAATGATGCAAACCATCTCGACATGCGGTTATTGCTTCATAGTTTAATGGACGCCTCTCTATTCAACATGGCCGCCGGGCTGGTGAACGCGTTAGCCCGTGGATTGCATTTTTCCTGCATTTCTCCAGGCTGGCACAGGTGAAAAAGGAGGAGCAGAGACCCCCCCCCCCCGGTGGGGTCAACATGCGGTGATTGTGTGCAAGGCCTACAGAGACGCTTATCTCGGATCGATGTGCTAGGCGCTATGGGCACTGGCCCATGATAGCGACTGATAGAGGGACGGTTGAGGCGGGAAAAGCATGTGGGACATTTTAATCAAGATGGAGCAAGGGAGAGATAGAGAGGGGGTATAGGAAAGGAGAGCAAGGGATACAGGGGGGAAATATATAGAAAGAGGGCGGACGGGAAACATAATGTTTATGGATAAAAAAAAATGGGTAGAATGAGAAAGTGAGAAGGAAATGGAGATAATGGTAATTGCATAATGTTTTACAGCTGGCATGGTGCCATTAGCTTAATTTGGCGGCATGAAAAGTGCAATAAAAATTGAGGCAAAAAATGAATGGCTTACATTAATAATATTGAGTACGTTATACATATGGTACAATAACAAAAACCCTCTAGTGAACAATGGTATTGACCAGAAGAGAAGTAAGAGTTTTAATATGCGAGAGAGAGAGAGAGAGAGAGAGAGAGAGAGAGAGAGAGAGAGAGAGAGAGAGAGAGAGAGAGAGAGAGAGGGAGTGAATGCAGAAAAGAAGAATGCATAAAGAGAGAGTGAGAGTGAGAGAGAGAGAGAGAGAGAGAGAGAGAGAGAGAGAGAGAGAGAGAGAGAGAGAGAGAGAGAGAGAGAGTGGTATCGTGGTATTATGTTATACCAGGGGATTTAGAAATGTAATCTAATTATAATAATTTAATTAAGTTAATCTCAAGATAACGTGCAGATTGGTTTTTATTTCTAATTTCTCCCATCGACCAATCGGTCGGTCGAAGAGTTGGTCGAATTTCATTCGACCAAGATTTTCTTCTACTATGGAGCCATCGTTTGGTCAATATTTATCAATAACCAATAACGTCAATAACCCAGATACGTCTCACGTTTCCAAATGTCCACAATGGATTCAAATATATGTTTAGAAGTCTATCCCCATAGCTCTACAACAGTTACAATTTGGACTGCATCTATGGTAGAAGGGTGCATACGTCTTATCTATTCATTATTCTATGGGCCATTCATATTTAAACCGAGCAAGACGTGTCTAAGTTGGCAAACTGCATATGAGACACACAACATTGTACGCTAGAAAACGTCATACATGCTCCAATGTCTTCTATCACCGGCAGCTCAGCTTTTATGGTATTATTGTATCCTATGTAGTATTTGTTCATATCATGTCAGGCCATACACCTTATATCCCGGTGAAATGTCAGGAAGGTGTGAAGGTATGAAAACATAGACAACGACCAAGCCAATGCCACCGGTATACAATAACTATTATGGTATTGCAGTTGACCATGCGGACCTAACGCACAATTAAATCCCTCCCTCCTCTCTATCTGTTGCCCTACCACTCCCTGTGGTCTGCACCAGATTCAGAATTAATTGGCAAAAGCACAATAGAGATTCAGGGAACGGAGGAAGGCATTACAGAGATAATAAATCACCAGGCTAATATAGTGGGCGCGACGCCAGAATTAGCCACACACTGACATGCACACAACCCACACACACACACACACACACACACACACACACACGCACACGCACACGCACACGCACACACACACACACACACACACACACACACACACACACACACACACACACACACACACAGGGAATGGCACTTTCCTTTCTAATAATGATCATCTGTGGATTAGTTGCTAATGAAGGACCATAGGGACATACAATGCAATGCATTCACTATCCACCACCACTAATACAGCAGGCCAGTGGCCATTGGCCACAGATAACGATAAAGTTGCAAAGCCCCACCACAGCAATAAAACAGGGAGACAGAGTGTCCCTTTACTGGGGCGAAAAAGGGAAGATTTACATAAACCCCCTACGTTCGATCTTTTCATTCGTCCACCTAATGTACATGCTTGGGTTGATGACTTTGAGGTCTGTATTGCTATTTTTGCATACTTTTTTTATGGTTATTAGTGGTACAATGATTAATAACAGTAATATTGAGTTTTAAACTAACCCTTACTCTAAGTTTTTAGAGTTAGCTTGTTCATAACGAGCTCGAAATGAGTTTAAGTTTTTTCTTTGGGGAGATTTAAGCCATCAAAGAAGACTTCAAAGAATTTGAAAAATGTGGCTCTGAAGAGAACAGCTCCAAGGCGGTTTTATTGTTTCGGAAATTCTGTCATTCATCCACAGCCCTTGTGTGACGGGCATGGAATGGGCCAAAAACAGCCCACAGATTTCTAATTCCTCATTCAAGCGAGCGATGCGGATCAATCGGCAACATAACAAGTCTGCTGTGCTTTTATCCTAAGCATCTTAAAAATGTATGTGTGCTGCTTGAGGTCTTAATAAATTTATCGATTAGATCTGTTTAACTCATTTCATGAAATACATTCATTAGGAGGAGAATTTGTAATAGTTTGCCGAATCAAAGCTAAAGCAGGCTAGTCGAAAACAAGATGTTTTCATTAAATTCAGAACGGATTCATTTAGGAGAAACTTGTTTGAGTGTGTGACTGAAGGTGTGTGTGTGTGTGTGTGTGTGTGTGTGTGTGTGTGTGTGTGTGTGTGTGTGTGTGTGTGTGTGTGTGTGTGTGTGTGTGTGTGTGTGTGTGTGTGTGTGTGTGCGTGCGTGCGTGCGTGCGTGCGTGCGTGCGTGCGTGCGTGCGTGCGTGCGTGCGTGTGTGTGTGTGTGTGTTGGCACCGTGCAGAGGGAGTGTGGACCCATCTTGTCGAGCATGCATCATATTCACCGCTAACTCTTTTGTCAGTCAGTCGGGACACTATTAGTGGCAAATTAATCAGATATCAGACTCCTGTCTTCCCACTTGTCGGCGTTCACCCGCCCTCGGCCCGCTTCGGTGACCCCAATCTGTGCGCTCTCCCGCTCTTCCTCTCTCTCTCTCCCTTCTGTTCTCCACGCTCAGGCGAGGATGCGGGGATAACGCCTAATCACTCTTTCAGATCTCACCTCAACGCGTGTCTATCTCCTCCTCCTCCTCCTCTTCTCTTCATCTGGTTAATTCATCAATGCTGCGCACATCGGCCTACATCTGTGAGTCCTCGGGCCATGTGGTCGTGCATGTGCGCGTGTGTGTGTGTGTGTGTGTGTGTGTGTGTGTGTGTGTGTGTGTGAGTGTGTGTGCATGCTTATGTGTGCATGGGTGCGTGTGTATGTGCGTGTGTGTCTGGGAGCTTATGTATGTATGTGCACATCGGGGTGTATGTATATGTGTGTGCACCTGTTTTGTGTATGCGTGTGTGTGTGTGTGTGTGTGTGTGTGCAAGTCTGTGTTTGTGCTTTTTAGCATATGTGTGCGTGTGTATGTATGCATGAGTGGGTGAGAGAGAGAGAGAGAGAGAGAGAGAGAGAGAGAGAGAGAGAGAGAGAGAGAGAGAGAGAGAGAGAGAGAGAGAGAGAGAGAGAGAGAGACAGAGAGACAGAGACAGAGACAGAGACAGAGAGAGAGAGCAAGGTAAGAAAAAATGGAACAAGAAAGAAAGGAAGTGGAAATGCCGAGATGACAGAGGGGTTGAGAAAGGGGAGCTAGAGTGAGAGTGAGAATTGGATTAATTGAGACCGAAAGAGAGAGAGACAGAGAGAGGGGAGAGAAAAAGAGAGGGACGGAGTGAGGGGAGAGAGAAATAGAGAAAATAACAGTCATGCTCTCCAATTGACAAAAAAAAAAACGCTCACTGGCTTTTGTCGTTAGTGGACGATTACATGATTACAATTACAGGTTACAATCAGCATTCACTTCCGGGACAAGTGACTTTGCAGTGGTGACTTTCAGTGATTTATCAGTACCAGATCTGATCGGCAGTGATGGAGCGATGCCCCAAAGTCGGACACGATCATTTTAGTCATTTTTTCCGTGCTAAGCCCTCACAGCCCTTGAAGTTCTGGAGGCTGGCGCGTGAACAGACAGGAACAGCATGAAACAACCGTTTTGTTCTTGGAACCGAGTTTGAAAGAGAAAATAAATAAGCAGCAGGTTTAAAAAAATAAGCAACCACCAAAAACATTTTCACTGGCCTCCGTGCTGCTTTACACTGTTTGTTGAACGCTTCCTGGCACGTTTGTGACACCGAACGTGACACACCGCGAGGAAAACAGAAAAGCTAACTCTTCCATCGGAATAGGAAAAGGTGTGAATCCCCTTTATTCAGCAGGTTGGTTTTCCTACTGGCAGTTTTTAGAAATTGAGACAGCAAGAGACGCACACATAGAGAGAGAGAGAACGAGGAAGAGCGAGAACGAGAAAGAGAGAGAGAGAGAGCCAGAGCCAGAGAGAGAAAAAAGTCCAGCTAATTAAATGTCCTCTTTGAGGATTACCAAGGGATAGTTGGGTCTCACCGGAAACAGTTACACTCCATAATATTTCTAAATTGGAAGAAGCCAACCGAATTACACACTTCCACTCGCATTTTACACCGAGGCGCCAATTAAACCAAAGATGGCCAGTGACGGAGGGGCTTCCAATCCTTCTCGTCCTGTACTTTACTCGTTTCCCCCCCAATACAAACAGATGAGCAGCCGCTTCATTAGCAAGCGCCTGTTAGCCGAGGCCGCGCATAATTAAAAACGCTGAGACTGCCAATAAAAACTCCCATCCCATAAGAAACTCACAATGTTTCTATTAAAAGTCCAAACGAGCGCAAATGCTAACATAGCGGCAGGCCACACAAATGACACAAATAAACACACACACACGCGCGCGCACACGGACACACACACACACACACACACACACAGCTTAAAAACCACACATGCCTGGGGTAATCACTAAGAAAGTATTTTAGGGAACAGTGGTGCTGTGCATAAAATCTAAACAGATGGAAATGTGTTTCCCTTCTCCTCTGAACAGTATTCACCAGGACCATCTGGCACCCCCCTCCCTTCTGAGGCAGGCGTGGGACCACAGCACGGGGGGATCACGCATTGTTTCTGACCTTCGATTAGTAATAACGCTAATGGACTTGAGGGGGTCGCAGATCACTGCATTGGGGCCGCGTCAAACAATCGTCGGATGAGACATGCCCGCATGTGCTCAGACACACAACCACACACACACAGACATGACAAGCATGCACAAACACACAAATACACTCACAGACAGACATACGCACACAAATGAACGACGCAACATACACATGCGTCCATGTCTGCCTAACAAACTCACACGAACCACAACCACACAAGACCCCCCCCCCCCCCCCCCCCCAAACACACACAAATACACTCACAGATACACCCCTCTGCTCCATACATAGGAACACCCAAGTACAAAAAAGACACACAAACTGCCAAAAAACCTACATAAGCACCAGCACACTCCGCAGTTTCCAAGGAACAACTTAATTGCTAAAGCCTGTAATGATCTGAGAACATCTGCGCATATGCTCCTGCACGGAGAGCTCCAATCTCAGCATTCTCTCCATGCCATTAGAGAGGAACAGGGGAATGCTCCTAGATGGAATGGAATCCTCTCTTCTCTTCTCTTCTCTCTCGCTCACGCTCTGTCCTTAGTGGGTTTTGTCTGAGCGTGGAGGGATCTGTCGAGAAAGATTACACAGCTGTCTGAAGAACAGCCTCAGTTGCTCCACTGAATCCCCTCATCATCACCCCCACCACCACCACCACATCCTCCTTCTACTGCAAAAAAATATTTTCAGAACGTGGAGAGGCCGGGATAAAAACAAATGTCTCCTCGCAAAGCTAAGGACACTGCGCGGCGCGTTCCATTTATGTCAGCTCTTTCCAATTTGCCTGAACAATACTGCAATGTTTGAGACCAGAAAAAAAACGCCCTTGTCACATTTTGAGGTTTGAGTTCACACACACGCACAGGTGTGTTTGTTTTCGCTCACGACGGGGGGACGTTGTCACAAAGCTGTACCAAAGCTGTTGTCCTCTTTGCTAACTAGCTGCAACTGCCCTCCACGAGGAGAGTGCCTCTAGGGCTACCACTGTGAGGGCTCAACAGATAAAAAAAATGTTAGTCTGTTGTCCTCCGGTCGATAGGAATCCAGAATCAAAAGCCCCATGCTGTACTCACACACTTTTTCCAAGCAATTCTGCTCAAATCAATCATTGTTATGTTGGTTTTTAATGTTGCTGTATATATTTATTAACTTGTGCTGTATACGATATTCAATATAGTTGACACGTGCGTCCAAAAACAAATTATCTTCGGGACGAGAAAGTTGTTTTTGATCTCAACCACAGGGAATGTTTTGGGTTGTTTGACTTTGAAAAGTAATAAATGGAGGTGATTAATGCAGATCGGTCAAAGTAAATCCAGGCTAATGGAGAAAATGGCACAGAAGTCCTGTTTTCCCAAAGTAAGGGGACATAATCATCTTAAACATAAGATGATGGCATTTCACATTGGTGCTAGTATTTTTCATCAAGAAGTATTGACACAATGCATCCGGAAAAGCGTTTCATAGAGCCTGGTTCAGTGGTTAGTACTTGGATGGGAGACCGCCTGGGAATACCAGGTGTTGTAAGTGGTGTCGGCTGGTGGCCTATAGGTGGCACTCTTCCCTCTGGCCCCTTTACTCATCAATCCCGATGCCCCAGTGCAGTGACGGGGACACTGTGCTGCGGAAGGTGCCGTCCTTCAGAGCAGACGTAAAACCGAGGTCCTGACTCACTGAGGTCATAAAAGGTCCCAGGGCACTTATCGCAAAGAGTAGGGGTTTCGTTGGTTTTGGTGGTTAGTGAGGTCCCCCCTTCACTGTAAAGCGTCTTCGAGTGTCTAGAAAAGCGCTATATAAATTCAATCTATTATTATTATTATTATAGAACTTAATTGTATTTATTTTCATTTCAGAAGATTAAACGTTGAGATTCATTCAAAAAATGTACTGTAATTTACATTTAGGGCATATAGCAGACACTTTTATCCAAAGCGACTTACATCAGTTCATACACACATTGACAGCAGGGTCAACCATGCAAAGCAGCCAGCTCGTCAGGAGCAGTCAGGGTTAAATGTCTTGCTCAGGGACACATCAACACTCAGCTAGGAGGAGCTGGGGACCGAGCTAGCAACCTATCGGTTACAAGGCAACTGCTCTACCTCCTGAGCTAAGCCGACCCACTGTAAAAGTAAAAATTCCCTTTGGTTGGCAAAAAATACAAGACGATTGAATTAATTCATGATTAGATAATAGAGCTAATAGTGTTTGGGAAATGAACGGCTATTAGACGTTTCATAGTTTATTTAAAGAGTTACGCTAATCAGTGGAATCAGAGATTGCAGAGAAGATTGGATGTGCTGTTCATATAACGAGATGCATTGTTTAGCTTGTGAAAAAAGCCAGCTACAGAATGTATCAAGCAGCACATATCCCTTTCAACGTTTAATTTTATATTACTATCAATATTCCTATTTTGCCGTTTTACGGTATGGCATGAGGCAACCTGTCTACCGTTGCGATCAGACCTACATATAGGGCAAGACAGGAAATGCTTCCTAAATTTGTGATACTTTGTTATTGTCTGAGCCTTTTGTGACTTTATGAATTTGTGGACAGTGGAATGGGGTATAAAAGAAATAGGGACTGTGGTCAAATTGCCGCAGTGGAGGGTTGAGCCAGAGAAATTCAAGAAACGCTATATTCTACCAAAAGTTCCAGAAATAACTGTCCACTGACTTCACCTTCCACCCACTCTCCTCTTCCCTTTTATCGCAGGCCCATACTATTTATGTGAAATCAAACAGGTTTGTCTGGTATTGGGTAGTCTGGACTCCCAGGAGGAAAACGTTTGCGAAGACAATCAGGCAATCATGATATAATGATGTGGAAGACGCATGGTGAAAGTGTGTTAATTAAGGTTTACATGGTATGATTTAGCTGGAATCACCCACACACTTATGGATGTTGAGTACACGACTCCAGACAATAGAGATACACATACAGACGCACATCTGCGCATGAGTGCGCATGAGTGCACAAACACACAAACAAACCTGCAAGGATACATGACAGCGTGGAGATGGGTGAAATTAATTATGCATGTAACTTGCTCATATTTTCCCTCTTTCTCTTTCTACCTGTATCGCTTTGTTTCTACATCTCACCATTTCTACAATCTTTCAATCTTACATCTGCAATCTTGGTTTGCTATTGACTTTCCTTTGACCCGATGTGAGCACACCAGAAGAAGAAATGCATACATATAAATACATAAGGCTAATTGTGTTTTCTCTGTCTTTGCTGATTGAACATCTTCAGTAAAAGGACAACGTTTTTGAGCTTTCATTCACAATCCACTCAGCACAAAAAATACTTTTTGGACGTTTGGAAGAGATATATTGAGAGAGGAATAAATAGATAGGTATGGAGAGCGATATAGAGAGGGAAACTCATAGGAAGCGATCGAGAAAGATACATAGAGAGCGGTCAAGAGTGATAGAGGGAAATAGAGTGAGAGAGAGAGAGCACTAGATAGAGTGCAATAGAGAGAGATATAGAGAGAAATAGAGAAAAAAGGGAAAGAGAGTCATAGAGAGAGAGCACTCGATAGAGTGAAATAGAGAGATATAGAGTGAGAGAGAGAGAGAGAGAGAGAGAGAGAGAGAGAGAGAGAGAGAGAGAGAGAGAGAGAGTGTAAGATAGAGTGAGCCTCAAGGCATTGTGGATAAACCTGTAGTAGTCCCTGCGGCACCTGCTTGTGCCAGCTTACTATAAACCAGTGGTCACGACCCAGCACCAAATGAATGGACTTTGGTCAAAACAGGGGTCTCACTCTCAACCCTCTCACTCTCAAGGTGTGGGGAGGGGATGGGATAATGAAATAATTACATTGAGGAAAAGAGTAGAGCGAGAAAGAGGGGGAAGGAGGGTTAGAAGACTGAGAGACATAGAGGTGAATTAGCAGATTGAGCCAGTAAGAAAATAATGCAATTCAGACCAAACCCATGGAGGTCATTGGAGTTGTATATATATACGTGTGTGTGTGTGTGTGTGTGTGTGTGTGTGTGTGTGTGTGTGTGTGTGTGTGTGTGTGTGTGTGTGTGTGTGTGTGTGTGTGTGTGTGTGTGTGTGTGTGTGTGTGTGTGCGTGCGTGCGTGCGTGCGTGCGTGCGTGCGTGCGCGTGTGTGTGTGTGTGTGTGTGTGTGAAGGTGTGTGTGTGTGTGTGTGTGTGTGTGTGTGTGTGTGTGTGTGTGTGTGTGTGTGTGTGTGTGTGTGTGTGTGTGTGTGTGTGTGTGTGTGTGTGCGTGCGTGCGTGCGTGCGTGCGTGCGTGCGTGCGTGCGTGCGTGCGTGCGTGCGTGCGTGCGTGCGTGCGTGCGTGCGTGCGTGCGTGCGTGTGTGTAGGTGTGTGTTTGCACTGTGTGTAGGTGTGTGTAAGTAGGTGTTAACACAAGAGCGAGATAGCTAGGATAGGACGCTACTCGATGCTAAGTACGATTTTTTTTTAAGTGCCATTTGCGTGTAAAGAAATGTACGTGAATGCGTAACAGCTGATGATGTGTGTGTCTGTGTGTGTGTGGGTGTGTGTGTCTGTTTCAAACTCTCTCCAGCCTGATGAAAGGAAATCAGGAGGCTTAAGACACTGGTGCACCTGATAGGGAAAGCGTTGGGAGCCCATAACTTGTGCAGCGACGAGGTGCCAATAAACGGAGCGCAGTGAAAGCGGCTAAACGGATTATTAACAGGATTATTAACGAGCCGCCGTGAGAGGATTAGCCATGTCGCTTTGAAGTCATTCTGAGGATGGAGAGAATGACTTGAGACACGTGCGCACGCGCACACGCACACACACACGCGCGAACGCACGCACGCACACGCGTACACACACACACACACACACTCTTTCAGATTCTTACAAACACACAATTCTTACACACCCACACAAACACACCACGCTCTAACCTTCTCACCTATCCATACACGCAGGAAAATGAAAGTGACGTAAAAGCAAGCCTCACATTGATTGAACACAAACACACACACAATAGGCCTAGTCTCATAACTAAGATTGTAACGTAATGGTGAGAAACGGTTTTCAGATCACATGAATGTGGATGCCTCTGGTGGTCTACTACACATTTACATCATAGTTGCCCAATCTCCCCCATTTTGTGCCTGCGTCGCTAATTAGAGTCTCGTTATAATGTGTGTGTGTGTGTGTGTGTGTGTGTGTTTGTGTGCGTGTGTGTGTGCGCGTGCACACTATCTCATTATGAATCACGGAACAGGCATGGGGTTTATAAGTATGTCTTTGTGTGACTGTGTGTGTGTGTGTGTTTGTGTCACGGGGAGAATGGATGAGAGAAGGGCAGAAGGATATGTGCTGGGTTACCGTGGTTACTGACAACGAAAATCCACCAATGCCCTGTCCTTTATTCATGCTTCAAAATATGTTCAGGCCCTAACGCACCATAAATTAAGATAAAGGATCTTCAGATGCTCAATGTTCAGATGGTCCTGAAGCTAGAAAAAACTCAAACTTTACTTTTCCTTAAAAGAGGAAGGAAGAAAACCCCTAAAACTTTACTTTTCCTTTAAAAATGTATCTCACCAAATATAAAGACTACTTCAGAATAAAAAATATATATTTTTTAGAACAATATTGACATTCATTGTATTGTAACGCCGGGGATTTCCTCCACATGATTAATTAGACATGACAGGGTTGGGCTAACGATAAAGGGCTGATGAACAGGTGAGTTGTGACTTGAAGGTTGTAATGGTGTGTGACTGTTTTATGTGTGGGGGGAGGGAGTTCCAGAGCCTGGGTGCTGAACAGCTGAATGACCGGGCACCCATTGTAGTGAGTCATGATGTGGGGATACATAGTAGTCCAGCAGAGGTTGAGCGGAGGGAGCGGGAGGGAGTGTATTCTTGGAGGAGGTCGCAGAGGTAACTGGGGGCTCGGTTGTGGAGAGCTTTGTAAGTGAGGAATAGGGTTTTGTATTGGATGCGGTAGTGTACTGGGAGCCAGTGAAGTTGGATGAGGACAGGGGTGGTGTGGTCAGATGATTTGGTGCGGGTGATGATCCGGGCGGCTGAGTTCTGAATGATCTGCAGTCTGTTGATGAGTTTGGTGGGGAGTCCGGTGAGGAGGGCGTTGCAGTAGTCTATGCGTGATGTGACAAATGAGTGAACTAGGATTTCAGTGCTGGATTGGGTCAGTGATGGGCGGAGTCTGGCGATGTTGCAGAGGTGGAAGAATGCAGTCCGGGTGATGTTGTGAATATGGGGTGCGAATGAGAGGGTGTTGTCCAGGATGACGCCAAGGCTCTTGACTTTGGAGGAGAAGGGTACTGGGAATCCATCGATGATTATGAGTGGAGCTGGGGTGTGTTGTGATTTGGTGAGGGTGGATTTGGAGCCGATGAGCAGGGCCTCGGTCTTGTTTCCATTGAGTTTCAGGAAGTTCCTGCTCAACCAGCTCCGGATCTCTTCCAGGCACGTGATGAGGGAGGTGGGGGGGATGGCAGCGGTGGGTTTAGTCGAGATGTAGACCTGTGTGTCGTCAGTGTAGCAGTGAAAATGGACCCCATGGTGACGGAGGAGTGTGCCCAGCGGGAGGAGGTAAGTGGTGAACAGGAGTGGACCCAAGACTGACCCCTGGGGGACACCCAGCGAGACACCTGAACACCCGGACTTGTGGTTGCTTAGTTGAACAAATTGTTGACGGCCGGTGAGGTAGGATGTAAACCAGGAGAGTGCAGCACCAGTGATCCCAATGCCAGCCAGGCGGTCCAGGAGCAAAGGGTGGGAGATGGTGTCAAATGCTGCGCTGAGATCGAGGAGGATGAGAATGGTGAGTAATCCAGAGTCGGCTGCAATGAGGAGGTCGTTGGTGATTTTGACTAGGGCTGTTTCAGTGCTGTGTTTTGGAGGGAAGCCAGATTAGAACGGTTCGTGGAGATTGTTTGTGTCGAGGTGGGACTGTAGTTCTGCGGCAACCACCCTTTCAAGTGTTTTGGAAATGAAAGGGAGATTGGAGATGGGCCGGTAATGGTTAAGGTCAGTTGGGTCAGCACCAGGTTTTTTCAGGATGGGAGTGATGGCAGCCAGCTTGAGAGTGGGGGGTACAGTACCAGTAGTGAGGGAGGAGTTAATTATGTTGGTGATCATGGGGGAGATGGACGGTAGACATGCTTTGACAAGGGAGGTGGGAAGAGGATCGAGCTGACAGGTGGTGGTTTTGGCTTTGCGGATGAGTTCTGAAACGGTCTGTTCTGTTACTGGGGTGAAGTCAGAGAGGGAGCTGATGAGAGGTTGGCCAGAGGTGATCATCCAGGGTGGGTCATCAGAGGGGGTGCGAGATGAGGCCAGTTGTTGGTGAATGGTGTTGATTTTAGAGCTGAAGAAGTCCAGGAACGCAGTGCATTGGGTGGTGGAAATGTCAGGAGGGAGAGATTTAGGAGGCTGAAGTAAGTGGCTGACTGTTGAGAAGAGGACTCTGCTGTTGCCTGTACCAGTGTTGATGAGGTTGGAGTAGTATGAGGTTTTGGCAGTGGTGAGGGCATTCTTGTAGCGATGGAGGTGGTCCGAATACATTTGGCGGTGTACAGTGAGTCTTATTGTAGAGTCGCTCCAGTCGACGACCAGTGGCTTTGAGCTGGCGCAGACGAGGAGTGAACCAGGGAGCAGTGTGGGTGAATGAGGTTTTCAGGGGGGCCAGGGTGGTGAGGGAAGAGGAGAGGCATTGTTATTGTAGTGAGTCACCAGGTCAGTCAGGGAGGAAGCTGGGGGAGGGTTGGGGTAGGAGCTGATCATGGTGGAGAGGTCTGTGGTGTTGATAAGTTTGTGTACAATGAATGACAACGGTGTTTACGTTTTATGACACACAATAGTGTGTAACATTAGCAATGCACAACGGAATGCCTCTTTAACGACACAAAATAGTGCGTCACCTTAACGACACACAACAGTGTGTAACCTCAGCGATGCACAATGGTGTGCAACTTAAATGATGGTTGGTTACCCCTGGTTACCCCCCCCCCCTCCTCATGCGTATGTCGCCAAATATATCCCGTGTCCCTCTGCCACCCCCGTTTCTTCTTTCAGACTATTTGGTTCATTTTCTTTGGGGGAGGGGGCACAAGCTTTGAATCCGTGGCGGGGTCAGTGAGTGTGTCTAGCCGTCCATCTGCATGGTTTGGAGCGCTTTCATGTGCTGGCGCTCGGCAACGCAGAGTGATGTCG
>NC_082395.1:5628094-5648094 GCF_031168955.1 Gadus macrocephalus | reverse complement strand
CACACGCACGCACACGCACACGCACACGCACACACACGCTTGCTGACTGACAGGATCACACTCACATACTGCTGCAAAGCACAAAAAAAAAACCTGACTAAATACAAAATGTTGCCAAAGTAGAAATGTATCCAATCCATCCATCCATCCATCCATCCATCCATCCATCCATCCATATGTCTATTTATTGATCCATCTATCCATCCATCCATCCATCCATTCATCCACCTACTTCGTAATAACCCAGGAATTGACATCCACACAAAAACTGAACATAAAGGAGGGAAAAGGCGGCAAACTCGGCAGCAGTTCACCTGCAACTGGAGCTTTAAAACACACACAAGGGAACAGCGGATCCAATATACAAGGAGAGGGATATACTTTCGCACCGCCTCCCAAATCTACTTGAGAGGAAGACCTTACAAACAACCACACCCCCAACAAACACAGACAGACACACACACACACACACACACACACACACACACACACACACACACACACACACACACACACACACACACACACACACACACACACACACACACACACACACACACACACACACAGACAAATGGCTAGTAAACAAGCACGCAAGCCCATTATTGTTCTCACTTTGTTGAAACCCAATAAGACTCTCTTTCCCCCATGGTGCCTGTTCTTCTATTCCTCTCCGACACACCCGTCTGTTTGCTCATCACAGGAGCAGAGTGAGGGGGTATAGGCCTACCGATACTCCCTCTCCAGCCTGCTGTCCAACCTAAACGATCAAATAGGTAGTTTGTAATAGTCGTCCAAAATGAGCGATGTAAATGTTTTAGCACCCTAAAAAACGTTTCGTAGACATAGCAATACGTCATGTACTGTATGTCAAGGTACTGTCTCGCAAAAAAACAAAATGGATGACATTTGTTTTATTCTCATTGGTAAATGCGATATTTGAAGATAGTTTCAGCATTAAAATGTCTTTTGACATTTCCTGTGATAAATGTGCATTTTCATCGAATCTATATGATATTTAGCATGTTAGTTAATGCAATATTTTCTATTGTTACCTTGGTGATTCATGTGGACGCTGAAACCTATTTTATGTTGATGAGCTGATGGTAAACAAACGCGATGACATCTATTCTTCTTTGAGACTGGATTAGGACGACTTGTTTTTGTTGGGCTCAACAGAAAGTTATGTTTGCTTGCTTTGCTTTTGCTTTTATTAATACATTTTGTTTAACAAGATAATCATGACACATTAATACCACTTTCGGATGATGTTCTTTCAATAAAATTATAGATTTTCGAGTGACCAAGGGATGATATTTAAATAAATAAAATAAAAGAACACAAAACGAAAATATGATTTGAACATGCGAGCTGCACGGTTTCAGGGACAGCAGCGTCTATATGAATCACCATGGCAACAATAGAAACCATTATATTAACTTACGCACAAAACATCATATAAAATGACCCAAGGTTACGGAAAATTGAATGCACACATTTTTGATAGAAATGTTTTCTGAGCTAAATTTCATGCTGAAACTAACCCAAAATGTCACTTTTTCCACTGAGATTAGAACGATTTAAATCCTTTTTCTTTTGGCAGACAGGACCTTGACAAACGTTATTCTGGGTCGTTTTGTACAACCGATACAAACAACCTATTCTGTTGTTTGAGTTGGAGATCATGTTGCACTCTCCCTTTTCCTCCCTTTACCCTCTCCTTCTCATTCTGTATTCTCTCGTGTCTCTCCCCACCACCCCCCCTTGTGAATCAACATGCTGCAACGAGTAGTAGGGTAGTCTCGACAGAGAGAGAGTCGATCGGTAAACGAGAGAGAGAGAGAGAGAGAAAGAGGTCCTGAAAGAGAAATGGACAGATAATAATGCAGAGAGAGAGAGTGAAATAGAAAGAAGGAGGGATGGAGAGGTGAGAGACAGAGACAGATGGAAGGAGAGATGGAGTGAGAAAACTAGAATGACAGAGGTTTGTACGGAGGATGTTTCAGTAAATTTACGGTCTAGTCCTAGGATAGTTTCATTAACCAAACCCGAACACGACCATGACCTCATTATGACATAGTATAGCTGAAATGGGTCATTTTATAAACAAATTAAGTTGAATTTTAGACGATTTGTTTCATTATCAAAAGTTTTGCCATTATTATTTTCTATCTAATGTTGTTTTTTATCAAACTTTTGTGCTTCAATATGAATGTGTGTTTTAAACCCTTGAAGTCTTGAAACTTGAGAAATTGGGGGAAAGCGAGAGAGAGCTATTAAGAGAAAGAAAACAAGAGAGGGAGAGACCGATTGCATGAGAGAGAAAGCTAGAGAGTGAGAACAAGAGAGAGAGAGATGGATGGAGAGAGAGAGAGAGAGCAAGAGAGGGAGAGTGATGGGCGCTAGAGAGGGAGAGCGAGCGAGAGGGACCAAGATAAAGAGAGAGAGCTGGAGAGAGAGAGACAGCAAGATGGAGCTGTCACAGAGGAACTCAACATGTTTGCTTTGCGTCTGCCGGTATTATTAGTCTTCCGTGTGATGTGACGCCTTCACTGTCACTCTCTTTCTCTAAAGGTAAACAAGCCTGGGTACACTTGCACACACATACACACAAACACACAGGCATACACACACAACAGAGATGTAAACAGGTTTATATTTCTTCTGTCTGCCCTTGTTCCTCAATCATTCATGTCCCCAATTTCTTATAGCTCCTCTCGTCCCCTCCAGCCCATCCCGTCCCACCCACACACTCACCGCATCCCACCCACACACTCACCGCATCCCACCCACACACCCACCCACCGGCCAGAGCATCCAGTACAGTAAGTGTCAGTGAGAAGTATTGTTCTAAACAGCAGAGCCGCAAAGAAAATCACTACTAGTCCTAATCAGAGACAACCGAGAGAGAGTGTGTGTGTGTGTGTGTGTGTGTGTGTGTGTGTGTGTGTGTGTGTGTGTGTGTGTGTGTGTGTGTGTGTGTACATTTGTGCATGTGTGTGTCTGGCCAGAGGTTAGCCCAGAGCCTGTTGGCAGCAGTGCAACATTGTCAAAACACACACACACAGACACACACACACAGAACTTGTGACAGAAGAGCAATTACGAGTCATTCTTTTTTCAAGACATGGAACAGATATGTCGATAAAATAACATGAGTTATCCACTACCATCAATCAGAGAGAATGGTATAGAAATATGCGGTTAGATTAGTGCGGAACTGCTTCTCCCTCGCTGTCCTCTCTCTCTCTCTCTCTCTCTCTCTCTCTCTCTCTCTCTCTCTCTCTCTCTCTCTCTCTCTCTCTCTCTCTCTCTCTCTCTCTCTCTCTCTCTCTCTCTCTCTCTCTCTCTCTCTCTCTCTCTCTCTCTCTCTCTCTCTCCATCCCCCCTGAACCATGGCAGAATCGGCCCTTAATCTGCTTCAGACTGTCCTTGCTTTACTAAGTAGTATGTGTGTGCCATGGCAAATTCGGATAGATTGCACGACTCTGATTCCTTTCCTTCCTACGCAGACAACACAACCCCCTCCCTCCCACACACACACACACACACGCATGTTGATTTTGTCAGTGGAAGACAGCTTTCAACTTCCTCTTGGGGGGAGGGGTTATTCGGCGGGCCTTTGGCTGTGTAGTAACTTCTACATGCCTCTGTCTCTGGGATTTGATCTAATAAAGGGATTTGAGGGCGGAAAGATGCATGCTGGGTAATTGCGTCAGTGTCTGCTGGCGGCGAGAGAGAGAGAGAGAGAGAGAGAGAGAGAGAGAGAGAGAGAGAGAGAGAGAGAGAGAGAGAGAGAGAGAGAGAGAGAATGTAGTGAACAGATAAAGGGTGCTTGTGAGAGAGTGGTGGAAAACAAGCAGAGGGAGAGCGAGAGGGGAAATTCTTGCCTGGGTTATGGTGATGACCGCATCTATGGTGGTGAGGCTGGTGGGTTGGAACCCAGCTAGACAGCACCGCTAGGCGGGTCTGTGCTGTCAGGGTGGTGGGTTTGGATTGTGGTTGAAGATGGGGAATAAATTCAATTCATGTGAATATCATAACTCTATTTTGGTGTGTGCCTTTGTGTGTGTGTTTGTGGATGTGTGTGTTTGGGGTGAGTGCCTGTGTGTGTACCTGTGTGTGTGTACCTGTGTGTGTGTGTGTGTGTGTGTGTACCTGTGTGTGTGTGTGTGTGTGTGTGTGTACCTGTGTGTGTGTGTGTGTGTGTGTGTGTGTGTGTGTGTAAGTGTGTGTGTGTGTGTGTGTGTGTGTGTGTGTGTGTGTGTGTGTGTGTGTGTGTGTGTGTGTGCGCGCGCGAGTGCACGTTCACATTACACAGCGACCCAACGGCATGAATTTGATATCACCTGGGGATCAAATATATAAATAAATAAAACATTAGCATGAAGTACAAGGGATGAGAATACGACTCAAGTGCACACTAGACTAGTGGCTCAGTGACAGGCAGAGCCACCCCACTTCTGTTCAGCAGAGCTGTCAGGACTGTCAGAGAACGACAATACCCTGAAACCCTCTTGTCACGCTCTCCTGTAAAAATATCTGTTTATTTTAACCATCTTTTTTCTTTTAGGGCAGTTTTTGTTTTCCAATGCATCAGAGATTCTGATTAAAATAAAGAAAAGTTTGAATCCACACGCTGTGGTTCAAACTTGTTACAGTTTACCCAGCCTGTGATTACACTACTAATGTTAACGTTAAAGCTTGCTGATTCAAGAGACCCTATTACGGAAATCGATATGGTGGCTGGAAATCCATTCTGATCCGTGTTGTGAAGAGAACCGGGGGTCACATGATCAAGATGGTCTCAAGGCTGATGGAAATGTGATGCTGACACAAATGAGAAAAAAACAGCAAAAAACACAAACACATCACCTCAAGATGAACATGGATCGAAAAGAGTGTATGTTTCAAGAGCCATACATGAAACACCATACTCTGGAGCATGCACACACACACACACACACACACGCACACGTACACACAATCACATGTGTACGTGATTGTGTGTTTCAGAGTTAAGTAGTTTAAAGTAGATTAATTATCAAACATGCGATTTAAGACGTATTATTTAAAAAAACATGTTGTTGCTAGCTCTTTCTAGAACGGAAAAACAGGTATTTAGAAAAGGCGACACAATTATTCCAAAATAAACAGATTAGAATGAAATATTTGTTGACAAAACCAACTCTATAAATAAGCCAAACTAAACAAAACAAAGAATCATGTGCAAGGTCAGAATTTGGCACTGATTGATCCAGCTGGCTGATTTATGTGTTCTGTATACAAAAATAACACAAAATATAACATGCTGAGAATATGAATCATCATTGTGATAATTGCATTGTATTTTCTCAAATATTTTTTTGGCTGTTGATTAAGCAAGCAGAACCAACAAATGTAGTCCTGTCCTCTCCATTCTTCCATCTCTCTCCCCTCCCTTCCTTCCTCTCCTCACTCCCACCCCCCACCCCCTCCATGTTATATATATAGCCCATCACTAACAAACAGAGTTAACAAGAAGGAGAGAGAGAGAGAGAGAGAGAGAGAGAGAGAGAGAGAGAGAGAGAGAGAGAGAGAGAGAGAGAGAGAGAGAGAGAGAGAGAGAGGTATAACAAGAGGAGTGAGAAGGAGTAATCCACAACTCAACAAGGTGAAAAGATCAGAAAGCAATGCTTTAGATGGATGAAAAGAAGTCTCTTCAAAACAACAGCGTATTGATGCTCCTGAGGAATTGGACACAGAGGACCGGAATAATTTGCACTGAGTGAAGAATGTTCTTAAACCATGCATTTTTTTCTATCAATTTGTACATAATTGTTCAATCAGTTAAAAACATAAAGCCTCCAAAACGGTTCAGAGAGCAATCATATTTTTGTCTCATACTTTTCATTCTTCAAACGACTTCGCGAAGTTTTAAGTTCGGAATTAATTAGATCTCTTTCTGCAACCGTAAGCCTTGAATCAAATCAGCAATTACCATCTGTTTGTCAGCTAATATTCAAGTGCAAGTAGGGATACCTGGGTAAGCCAGGCAGGGGAATTCGATTGGCATACTGAATACATCATTAAAACTTTAGACGGTAAAAATATAAAACCATCCATACTAATACAGAAATAAATTGCACACCATCATGTCTAGCCTTATTTTTCAACGGCAATAGCATGTCACTAAAATGTCAGTGTCATTGACAAGTTGTTTTTTTTCCTTTTTCAATGCGTCTAGTTTGTGTGTGTGTGTGTGTGTGTGTGTGTGTGTGTGTGTGTGTGTGTGTGTGTGTGTGTGTGTGTGTGTGTGTGTGTGTGTGTGTGTGTGTGTGTGTGTGTGTGTGTGTGTGTGTGTGTGTGTGCTTGTCTAGTTGTCAGGTCTGAATTTCAAACGACAACTTTGGTAGTTAGCATTACGTTTGATTATTGGCTTCCTGCTATGAGGGAATGAGCTTGACAAGATGGAACTGTCTATCACATGCACACACACACACACACACACACACAAACACACACACACACACACACTTTTGTATGTTTGTGTTTCCCCTGTTCACGCCTGCTGGAGATGGCATTTGGACGGCACTTGGTCCCCACACAGAAAATGACATGAAAAGTCTCTCTGAGTGCTGGACACTTTGACTGCTCCCTTCTAATTGTACTCTGCTTCGCTCTCACAGAGTGCTGGGGTGCCACCATGGATCCCTACTCCAATGGGTTGTCTGAAGGGGCACCATCTTAATTGTAGGTTTGTCTTCACCTAGTCTCACCAATCAGACTTTAAATAAATATTGAATGTCTCAAATTTAGATTAAGTCTGATGGCAGAGAAAGTTCAAATCTGGTTGAATCGGTACTGCAGTTTTGAGTTTCCGGCCGAGGTTTTGTGTCTTCTATCCCCAGAAATTCTGCGGTATCATAGTAGGACACATGGATCCGGGAGTAGAGTTCACCCAAACCCCCCCCCCACACACCCTGTATCCCATCTCCTCTCGCATTCTCCTTTCCCTCCATCCAGCGATCTATTCGGTGGTTTCGTCTCTCTTCCTCGAATATACAGTATATCACCAACTTGTACAGATGCAGAACAAGTGCCAAGAAGTTGGGCTAAGTTTAGCCCGCTCAGCATGCGCGTCGCGGCACATTCCCTAATTACTCACCCTTCCACATCTGCGTCGGCCCTGCTTCGAGCCCGCATCAACGTCTTCCGTCTTTAAATCCAATCCCCGGTATCTATACCCCTCACACAACTACACTAATTGCTCCACTTTTTCTCCAACGTTGCACTTATTTTTTGCATTGTTTTTTTTTCCTCCCTTTGTTCCATTTTTTTCTGGAACGTGTACCTACCCCCCTACCTTCTCTCTCGCTACCCTCGGTCTTGGTTTGGATGAGGAAAGGAACACACAATGCTTTACACTTGTTCAATCACAGCCATTGGTTGTGATTGAACTCTGTGTTCCAATAACAGGGACAGAGAGAAACAACTATCAGAACAAGCCATGTACCATGGATGAAGGAGTGCAGAAAAAACAAAGCTGTGTGCCTTTTTATGCATATTGGATTATTATTATTATTATTTTTTTACTGGGTATGGATTTAAAAAACAGCCACTGGGGTGAATTATTTAAACTGAGAGCCACATAAAACACAAACAGTTGAAATGAATCAATAGGGAGACCATCTCACTAACTCTTCTGTACGTTAGGTAGTATACTATTAATTTAAAATGAGTAATATCTCTCATAGCGGAACAGTAGATTCAAGGCAAATACTTAACATTAAATTATTAAATTATAAAGCTCTTGAATTAATTACACTCAATATCGGAAGTTATTATTGTATTGTGTTTGCCATGAAACTTTTGAACATGGAGCAGGAATTAATTTCTTAATGGAGTTTTACCCTGTTTTAATCTTATCTTCCAATACTGCATGACCCACCCGTATAGCTATAGCAACCTTTAATGTACTCTAGAAAAAAAAAAATTGTTGAAAATTACACGAAAGCTTGGAATAATTCTAAATTCTGACGAAAAAGACGATTTATTCCTTGCTTAGAATTGCCCTTAGGCACATTAAAAAATACAAAATAAACTCAGAACAAAGGTCCTGCTACGGCTTTTACCGAAGAGAACTCTCCTTCCTCAAAGGGATTATAAACAGCACTTCATGTTGATTATCCCAAAGGGGTTGACATATCGTGCAAGCAAAATAAAACCTAGTGGCAGATCATCTACACACAAATATTTTATTTGCACGTTATGTAGCTTCTGTGAACAGTGCATGACGTGCACAATGAATAATAAAGTAGGAATAGTTCATGCAATATAAATTCCCCTTTCGCTTTCAATCCATAAAATGCAATGACAATCAAATAAGTACAACAGCAGTGTATAATCTGACTGTATGGTATAGGCCCTTGGGTTATTGTCTCAGAAGAAATAAGTCTAAAGAAGAACTGAGAAGAAAACTGAGCGAGTCACAGTTTCTTTACCAGGATGAACTAGCTATGACAGAAGGTTTTGTTTGTCTCAGCTTCAACTCAAACAGCAGCAAAGAGCAAAGTAAATTAAATTAATCGGAGCTTCACATAGGTTTGAACACATCTCGACACCTACCAAATGCAGCATACAAACTTTGTTCAAGACAGGGACAGTCGTAATGGCAAAATGGTAAAACGCTCGAGCAAAGACACCCATGTCTTTGCTCAAAAGCGTCCCCTCCCTCAAACATACATGGAGTTAGGCGATTTTGACCCAAATCTTCTTGTCGTGCCGTTTAACATGGAAAAGAGCAATGGGTGCATGCTATGCTTTCAATTACTGACAAAACTCAAACCTTCTCTCATAAGTAACAACCTGAATACTGTAGATGAGGGGGGGCATCATAGTGCAGTAGCGAAGCCCCTTCAACTCGAAGGTGTAAAGCTGTGGATTGTTTCACCAATGTCATCCTTAAGCAAGATGCCCAACCTCAAGCTGCTCCTTAATGACCTGTTACCGAATTCACTCTAAGTGGCTCTGGTTGAAAGCATTTGCTCAATGACAAAATAATTACAGTCTGGGGGGTGTCTGTTTTCTGCCCTAGCCAAGCAGCTAGAGCTAGCAACAAGGTCTCCACCTTGATGAATCTTCATGGCCACTAATTCTACGTTCACCCCACAAAGAAAAAAAGGAAACTTCCATGCACACAGTAGCTCAACACTCAATATCCATTAAAAATAAATATATAATCCATGCAACCACTGCTCAAGAGTGTATTTTGGTCGTTATTTCACAGTAAGAAGAACCAGGAGGTGTGGACACCAGATGGGAATAACAGAACGGCACTGAACAGAGGAAGGAGAAGAAGAAGACGAAGAAGGTTAATGGGAAAGGTCGCCTGAGATCAACGGAGGAGCTCATCTCAAGTGGAGAGAGTGAGAGGAGAGGGTCGACACACTATGTGGATAGGAAAAAAGGGTATCATTTTTCAGTGCAGAGAGAGAGACTTGAAGTTATAACCATTGTGTGTGCGTGTGCGAGGGTGAGTGGGGGAAAGAATGACATATTGCGAAGACAGAGACAGAGAGGGTGCCCAGCGAGAAAGAGGGTGCAGAGAGAGAGAGAAACTTGAAGTTAAAACCATTGTGTGTGTGTGTGTGTGTGTGTGTGTGTGTGTGTGTGTGTGTGTGTGTGTGTGTGTGTGTGTGTGTGTGTGTGTGTGTGTGTGTGTGTGTGTGGGTGTGTGTGTGTGAGGGCGAGGGGGAGAGAGAGAGAAAGAAAGAGAGAATGGGAAGAGGGGGAGAATTCAATGTGTGTCGGTGTCTGTTCCTTGTAAATGTGAGAAAGCGTGAGAAGTCAACCGTTGGAGAGCTGTTAAGCTGTCAGAGCTGATCAATTGACTTCAATAACACCAGCTACATGTGCACACAACACACACACTTGAAAACACGTATCAGTGCACCATATTCACATGCATAATGTGCTACCTGAAACGATTCAAGAAGCAAGAATTAAGGTTGGATCCAATAACCCACACTTTCGCCAAAAATATTGTCTGAATATTGGCGTGTCGGAAGAAACAGTAGATGGTGGATGCTGCTGAAATTGACAGTTAGATTTGGGAATGTATATTAAAACCTTGTAATAGTTTTTTAGCTATCCTTGGATCCAGAATAAATCAGCTAAGTGCTATAAGGCAGTAGAAGTCCATCCTTCAACATAAAACCTCAATCAATAATCAAGACCGCAGAATACCAAGTTACATAACAGAGAGTCCCTTTTAAGTATAAAATGTATCTATTCAAGCGTATTCAGACTCCATTCTGAACGGGCACATCAAATCAAAGTTAAATCTTCACACTTGGGTGAATTGATAAAACTTTTTAATCAGTCCTGGAAAAAGGGAACCCGAAAGAGACGTGAAAGAGACTTTCTCGTAACATTGAAAGTTGACCAAGGACAGCGTTTCAGCAACTTCTGACAGGGGGGCAATGAAAAAAACGTCATTTCTTTGCATTAAAAAAAGGAAAAAAGATCTATTGGCGTGCACGACTAATGGCAGTTGTGAATAGATTCAGGGCCAGCCAAAGGAGGATAACACCGACTTTTTAAATCTTTCTCTTTTCTAAGTGAATCTAAGTGCTGATGAATAGCACTTACCTGGTGAACTTCAATTAGGGGCGAAAAGACGTCGCATTGAGTGTTTGCGGAGCTTCGCAACAAACCTTGAAATGAGGGGAATTTAGAAGAGCTTTGGGGCAGTGCAGCAGGGGGAGACCCAGCTCAAAGCAACATGTGGATAAAAGCTCTTTAAGATGAATTGCCTATCAAGATATCTAACATTCTGTCTTGAAGCCCACTTTGGTTGGCCTCAAAGATCAATGCATGCACTTAGGAGTTTTTCAAAGATTTTCAGGGAATATTAAAAGGTGGACACTTGAAATTTAAATGAATTAATGGGAGTAAACTAAAATATGTTGATACAAGATATATTTATCTTGCAGTGTGCACCAATCATTTTTATGTATAGCACTGAAGATATCATTTTCTTAGTCGGCATATAAAAGGATATGCTGCACATGTCAAAGCAAAATGTTCAATGAGACTTCTGAATATCATTTTTTTTACTTGCTGTCCTCTAAACTTGTTATGGAGGAATGCCAGGAATGACGCTATGAGTGATGATGAGGATTGAGAATTTACCGATGAAGGGTCAACGTTGAACTGAATTCTCATATAATTGGGTGTTTTTAACAGAAAAGGATTCAAGAAAGACCAACATTAAAGTTCTCTGAAAAAATTGGTCCAAATTCCATTCTGCGCCTTGGAAAAGTCTATAATATACTTGTATAACTTAATGTTTGATTACTTTCATTCATATGACAAATAAACTTGGAACATCTGCCCAATTTTTGAAGTCATATTATTTAAATTGTATAGTTAATATTCCGATAAACTCATTGCTTTATCAATCAGAGTTCATATTGCAGCACACCTGTAAAGGGGCACAAAAAGGTCCTAGTTTAAAAAGAGATGTAGCATAAGCAAATATTTTACGCATTGCTATTAAAGGAATGAAGATGATGTCATGTAAATGTTTTGGATTCCACCCTGCGCACACCAAGTAATGAGCAGTTTGATATAATGCATAGCGATCAGCCTCCATCATCGTACGATCTCACACTAAAGGCTGCACTACAATCTAAAAATAGAATCTGCACCTACAATTAATGAAATATATTCATTAGTATTTTTAAGTCTGGTACTTAGCATTGTCCTAGCTATATTATTTGTTTAAGGGGAATGGGTAACCTTGCAATCGCAAGTGTGTGGTACTTGTTTTTATGAATATCTATACTTTACCGGAAGAAACATATTGTTTCTCTTTCTTCTGACAAATGTACTTATTGCAAGTTGCTTTGGATAAAAGCGTCTATTAAATACCCTAAATGTAATCGTAATCTGTCATTTGAACGAGGTACATCACTGTGGGAGGGGAGACTGCTTTACGCACGGACATGTATTCAAAGCATAGAATGTGTTCATAAATACGGTGTAACTCATCATGTCTTCTATTGAGAGAAAACATTCCACTTGTTTGGGAAGGGTCCAATTAATTACATTCCACTCAGGTACTCTTAAGTGCTACCGTGCATTAATTAAACACATAGAGGGGTTAGGGCTAGGGCTGTTAAAACTGATTTGAGGACGTGTCGCGTTCTGCAGTTCACCAAAGGAGTTCAGCC
This sequence comes from Gadus macrocephalus, assembly GCF_031168955.1. Lineage (NCBI taxonomy): Eukaryota > Metazoa > Chordata > Actinopteri > Gadiformes > Gadidae > Gadus > Gadus macrocephalus. The sequence goes on along the minus strand of NC_082395.1, from coordinate 5,635,876 downwards.
TATGCGTATGTGTACGAGTTCTTGGTGCAAGCGTACAGTTTGCAGCAAACATACAGGATTTAAAGGGGAGAGACTCTGGCCCTCTCTCCGTTCACAGTCCACTGGAGGGAGTAACTACACGTTAGCAGCAGAGTCCAGGGACACACTTTAAGGTGTGTGTGTGTGTGTGTGTGTGTGTGTGTGTGTGTGTGTGTGTGTGTGTGTGTGTGTGTGTGTGTGTGTGTGTGTGTGTGTGTGTGTGTGTGTATTTTTTTGTGTTTGCGTTATTCATGCTGCAGTCGATTCCGGCATCCATCCATCAAACTAGTAAATGAGTAGTCACTGTGTGTGTGTGTGTGTGTGTGTGTGTGTGTGTGTGTGTGTGTGTGTGTGTGTGTGTGTGTGTGTGTGTGTGTGTGTGTGTGTGTGTGTGTGTCTGTGTGTGTGCGAGTGTGTCAAATAAACCTCCCCTCTGCGTCCTGCTACGCTGCCTTTCAACCCTACTTCCAGACCTGCTGCTGTGTAGCGTCTTTGGTCAACGTCCACGGCAGCATTGCTGATATCGAACACAACAAATGCCAGCTTGCACCAACAAACCAGAAGCCATGATTCCACTAAACTAAAGCTCCCGACTGAACTCCTTCAACAAGAGACACACATGACGCCCTACAGTTTGAAATAGAGTTGTTCTTCCATTTATAACTTGACGCAAAAACTAGAGCGAGAGAGAGAGAGAGAGAGAGAGAGAGACTACGCTCTTCCAAGCAGGTATTTCTAGAAATCAGCAGCTGGATGGAAGAGGAAGGGGAGGTTAACCATGAAATGGATGGCATGAAGACGTAAGGCGTTTGACCGGGCCGTTTCCAACGCCTTCCCGTTTAACATTCCACCAAAGGAACGATGCTTGATTATAGCTACAGAAGGATGGTCTGCCCTTACCCGCCAGGCATTCACCACGCCACACACACACACTCACACACACACACACGGAGGTCTAACCCCTCGGCGCGCCCGACAGAACAATGGCACTAAATTACAATGATTCGTGGGATAGCCATCATTAGCCTCATAAAACCTTTTTTCTTTTGAAATTACAGCTCACAAGTGAGAGTGCCAAGTACGACTGTTAGCCTGTTATCATGAAGCACAGAGACAGAACCGTCTGGATTAACGATTTGGCGTACCGCACCGAGCATCTGCAGTGCGATTACTACCAGGACAAATACGGCTTTCACATCTGTAAGCTTTAGTGCGGCAGCGGCATGAACGAAATCTTCCACACTTTAAGCTCAATCACGCAAAGCTTTGAGAGGCCAGAAGTTAGAAAAGCACTGTATGATTGCATTCCATTAAGTTAATTTAAACTGAATCCTGTTTTCCGCTTTGTGCATTATTCTAAAGGTGAACAACTCTGACACGTAGCTCCGTGATCCAGGGTTCAATGTCTTTGTTGGAATTTACAGTATGATTGCATTCAGTGGAAGGCATACAATTATGGCCCTGCCTCCAAAAAGTGGAAGCTATTCTCTTTTCTGTTTTTTTTGAATGCATGATACCTCCACACAACCTTGGTTGTGCAGCGCACTTGGAATTCTTTATTGCATGCTTTTGATTGTTCCCAGCCTCACTTACTTCCAACATAAGTGAATACATCATATATATTGTACTGGAGCGGATAAAATGTCAAATGAAGTGGTAAAGTGGACCTTTCTAAAACACAATATTAATAATAGTCAAATGATATATCTTACATTTGCTCACGGTCGCTACAGATTCTCAAAGTCAGTCGATTTTCCCCAAGCGTGTCACCGAATGACATTGGCCAGCGGTCTGCAAACCAGGAGCCGTTCAGTGCGGAAGCGAGCGAGCGAGCCCGCCCAGGCACCCAGCCGCCGGTAGGGCCGCGGGCCAACAGCAGAGGTGTCACACGCTCCCCTTCATGAGAGGTTTGGAGCACAAGGAGGAAGAAGGGGTATGAGAGGGGCAAGGCCATCGCAGCGTGGCTGTACAGGAGAAGAAACAGAGACAAAGCGAAGCCAAGATGACATCTGTCGAGGACACAGCTGTTGCTGGGGGTGGGGTGGGGGGGGGGGGCAAGGGGCCGGGGGGGCAGCGTGGATGCATCCCTATTGTCAACCACATTGTGCTCAGAGACAGAGGCCCCGGTTTGTAAGGGGGGAGATGGTGATAACGAGCAGCTAATACCCACACTCGTCGAGATGTCGAGAGGCGACATCCGTCTCTTCCCGGAGACAAGGGAGAATCATTTTGTTCTCGGGATAAAGGGTAACGAGTGCCACAGTTATGACAAAAGAAGCCATAAAGGGGTGTTTGAGGGGAAAGGAGAATCTGGGTATCTAAAGGGGGGGGGGGGGGGGGGGGGGGGGCACAAACACACACAACCCATGCCTCTAAAAATACCTTCAGTTTAGCTTTCGATATGCCCACAGTACTCTTTATGGGTTGTGCTCTCGGGAGCCACGGGGAAGAAAAAAGGAACAAGCTGTTGCCCTTGTAAACAAGTCGACGGCAAGAAGCGAGCGGAGGAGTATGCATTGCGTTTGGTGTCGCGCTGTTAACCCCGATGTGATGATTAGCATCATCGGAGTTCCTTACACTCACACACATATAATCTATCTATATATACATATATATATATATATATATATTTAAAGCCTGTATAGCAACGAACACTATTTTATATCTACACATATACACACACACACACACACATATACACACAGCTAATCAATAGGAAATGTGCAGTTACGGTCAAACCGTGATATAACGCCATGTTGACCACGCTGTGTTTAGCCTGCCTCTGCTGGTCTGTGGGTCAGTAGTTTGTTTCTGCAGTCGAGGAGGTGGCCATTTCTAGGGCCGCATTTCTAGGACCCTGTTTCCTTTTTCAAACGATTTAACTGCTACTATCTGTCTGTTCAGCCTGTTGGCTGTGTCTCACAAGATGCCGCCCCGTGTTACAATAATTTGCATTGCCTGTAGACGTAGCACAAATAGACATTGATGTAAGTGTGAATGTATACACCGCCAGTCTCCTGGTGTCAGGAGTTTCAGAGGTCGTTAGGTTAATTGGCCCACACCTGTTGACAGATGGCTACAGGAGTGAGCCAGCCACTTGTTCTCTAACCACAACACATTTATCCTCTCTCTCTCTCTCTCTCTCTCTCTCTCTCTCTCTCTCTCTCTCTCTCTCTCTCTCTCAACTATAACTCTCCCTCTGTCTCTCTCTTTCGCTCTCTCTCTCTCTCTCCCCCCACACTCACATCGAAGAAATGTATCTTCATTACGGTCCCCTGTGTTCCCCACCTCTCCCACTGTTACCACAAGTGGCCCCTGGCAGAGGACTGACAGCCTCCTCAAGCGGTGGAACCAGGAGCCTGACACCACGCTCTGCACTGGGAGAGGAGGCTTTGGAACCAACCACTGGAAAGTGCCCACCGAATCTGAAGTGGCCATCCCATTTTACATAGCAGAACAGTGTCCTTTCACAGATAGGGCGTTAAATATCGTCTATTGCTGCACAGACTGTACACGACTAAACACCGTTTTTAATGATGTAAAATTCTTCGCACATTTTAATGAGGATTGGTCTCGAGCTGTTTTTTCCTCTTGGAACCGGTTTTAGCAGGTTCAACTCATCAAAATGGAAGGTGCTTAAGTGCCTCCTAGGATCAGCAAAACTGTGCCTTTATAAAAGCAGGAAAAACAAAGTAGAGTTGCGTGTATGTCCAGGAGGTTGTTGTTTTGATGGTTGCTATGGTGAAGGCCACAGTCTGAGTAGATTCGTTGTTTACAAAACTATGAGTAATCTGAGGGATTTTATTGAACACTGTTGTGTCCCAGGTGTCTTCTACTCTGTAATAGAGTTATGTGTTATGGTCGGGTCTGGTGGGTATCCTATATAAGGCAACATGTATGTTTTGGTTTTTTGTTCTGACAAAATGCATATGCAATTTTCCTGGATTAAATAACTAATAACGTTAACATCTTTCCACCAATTTCAAACAGTTATGATTTGGATAAAAAAAAAAAAACATCAATATCTTTTTTATATGTAAAATATATTATATGATTTAATATGAATATAAAAATGACGCATTGAAATCTGTTGAGAATTGTAAAAGTTATATTGCTTTAATCCAGAAAAACGGCCACTCCCCCGTTTAATTTACGTATCGCAGCACCTACCTGCAGTCAATGTGGTCTATATGTATATGTATTACCAAGTATATATATTCTTTTTTCCACACTTTCTTATAAAACGGTGACCTAAATCAGATAGACAGTTACCTGGTCTAAGAAAAAATAAAGAAAGCTGTCTACGTTGGCACCTTCAAACCTCATGCTGCATCTTTGCGATTGTGCAAGTCATTCAGCCAATGTCTTTGTCTTTTATATGTTATAGCCTACTCTATAAATTACAAAATATATATGTATTCGGCATCTTTATTTTAATCGATCCGACCCGAAGATTATTAAAACATTTTAATTTAACATTTATATGTTTCAACAATGCACTCCGCCCAACACCGATAATCCAGCCTCCCACATATCAAGCTTTCGTCATCATGTGTTGATCTGAAATACATAGAAAACTGTTATCTCTTTGTGTGTGCTGTACCCTTTTGGGCTCTAACCTTTGATCAGAATAGTGACAAAGTAATGAGAAAAACGGAGCTAAAAATCATCAAAATAAGACGACAGAATCGCATAATAATAGCGGTGTTGTTAACGGGAATGATGCATTCGTTCAGTGGCACACAATCAATAATTCATTCGTGATGTGATCTCAGTCAATTATTAATGAAATATTGATAAGGTATCCTAACAGCTCACATAAACAAAAGCCCAGGCTTTGTGGAGTGCGTATGGCCAATGAAGGGACGATGGAGTTTGAATACAATATAAACACCCTCTCGGCACTCAAAGAACGCAACGACAGACATGCACACGCCCAGTCGCCCACACACACACCCACACACGCACACACACATGGGACTGCAAGCGAGTGAATTTAGCGGCTGGACAGTGTGTGAAGAAGGGGGCCCTAACTACAGTTGATGAAGAAGAAGCAACGGGCCCTTGAAGCAGCTTGGCAATAAACTGGCCTCTGCTCTCTTACATCCCACTTCACAGGAGAGATGTATCGCATGTGGTCGAGACAGAGAGGGAGAGCAAGAGAGAGAGATATATACAGTTTAGAGAGAGTCTAGAGAGAGAAAGGGAATGTAGGGAGATTGGAGAGGGCGGGAGAGAGAGAGGGAGATAGTCGGAGAGAGGGAGATAGGCAGAGATAGAGAGAGACGGAGAGAGAGGGATAGAGAGAGTCTAGAGAAAGCTGGAGATAGAGAGATAGAGGGAGAGAGAGAGAGACTCTAGAGAGAGAGCGGCGAGAGAAGGAGAGCGAGAGAGAGATTGAGGAAGAGATAGAGAGAGAAAGAGAGAGCGTGAGAGTGAGAGAGTGCAATCAGGAGAAGGTTGGCTGGCTGTCATCGCAGAAACTGCAAGAGACATTTTGGCGGGTGCAATCAGATGAACGTGCTCAGCGCAGCGGGGCTGACTTGAATGCACATCAAACAGAAGCAGCAGAAAAACAACAGAGGAGAAAAGAAAAATGAAAACAACCACCCAAAAATCAAAAAAAAAACGGCAATCCAACCAAGAGGGAGCGATAGGAAACCGCTGTACTCTTCGGTCAGAAACAAGGCAGCGTGCACTCCTTTGATGTGGAGATCCCAGTCGCCCGGGCGCTGCCAACTGTATCCTGTGCATGCTGGTACGACCGGATAGGGTTGGAAGATGTTGGAAAGAAAGGTAGAGAGGTAGATTTCCTATGCTCCTGAATAAACGCAGGCAGGTAATGTGCCCAATGCATTGGGCCTTCTGCAGCCCCAGCCAGTACAACGGCAGGCAGATTAACAAAATACATTGAGTTCATCTAGTGTTTCTATAGCGACACATTTGGTCAGTAGACTGGTTAGTTCATATATTCCCTACCACGGTCAATGATGGACCGATGGATGAACGTTGGTCACAGCCTTGAGAGTTGAGTGCAAAGCGGGTCGACACACTTCCATTCCATTTTTTCCCCTTCTTTGTTCCTCTACTCTCTACCGTCGCCCCTCAAATCCAGCACGAGGCGAGTAAAAGGCTGTTTACACTCACCTGTCACCTCCACATGAGTACCATGTGACCGAGGTCCCTCACTGAAGAACGACCCTCGCAGAGGAGCAACAGATGCAAGGACTCAAGTGACAGACACACACATGTGTTTATACACACACACACACACACACACACACACACACACACACACTCACAGAAACACATGCACACACTTACACACATACACACACATTTATTCACAAACACAGACACAAACACCACATAACACACAAAAGACAAACACACACACACACACACACAAGAGACACACACACACACACACACAAACATGAACACATGACCCACACTTACACAAATATTATAAATAAATACACACATATATATGCATGCATACATTCATACATCCATACAGAAGAACAAATCCACACACACAGACGTCTACCTCTCTTTACAGCAGGTTGTGAAGATGTCAGGAAGATTGAGTGGTTGTGTTAAATATCGATAAAATGTGGTCCATCGGCAGAATATGAACCATTCCTCTGTTTATTAGTCATTTTCTTTGTTAAACCCAGGTTGTAAATCAAAAGAAGGCTAAAGCCTTCCTGTTGTGCTCCAGCCCTTCCAGAAAGAATGTAAGTGTGTAGTGTGTGTGTGAGTTTGTTTTCGTGTGTGTATGAGTGTTTGAGAGTGTGCGTGTGTGTGTATGAATCTGTGTCTGTGTATGAGCTTGTGTGTGTGACTGTGTGTGTGTGCATGACTTTGTGCGTGTTTGTGCGTGTGCTCACACTTATGTATTGAACGCCACACAGATTTACGCATCGGTCCGATCCCACCACCGTACCGCTCTCTTACCCCTATTATCCATGCCATCCATTCCATGCTGGCGCACTCAGAAAAAGTAGGTGCGGGCGGTACGAACCAGATAAACCACGCCTTCAGCAGTGCGCACCTTGGTGTCGTATTGTGTTGTAAGCAAAGTGTCCGCCTTAACACGTTGCCCCGCATGGCTCTCCGTACGGTTCGTATGCCTGCATTGCTGCGCGCCCATCACTCACCATCTCCTCCTTCTCCGGGCGGCCCGGGCCTGATGAATGTAGCGCATGGGACCATTAGTAAGTAGTGTTGGCAGCAAGAGGTCAGGCCGCAACGCAGACCCCCAGCGCGGGCCGACTCCGCCATTACTCAGGGCCCCCGCGGGCAGGGAGACGTGGGGAAGAGTTGGGGGGTGGGGGGCTGGGTGGGGGTGGGGGGGGGGCTCCGGAGAGTTCAGACAGACAAACGAGTGGAACGCACGGCGAGGATAGACATGGTTCTGCTACAGGGGTGCACCACATGTTTCTCTCTCTCTCTCTCTCTCTCTCTCTCTCTCTCTCCATCTCTCTGTGTCTGTATCCATCGATCTCTTGCTCTCTCTCTATGTGTCTCTCCCTCTCTCTCTCTCTCTCTCTCTCTCTCTCTCTCTCTCTCTCTCTGTGTCTGTATCCATCGATCTCTTGCTCTCTCTCTATGTGTCTCTCTCTCTCTCTCTCTCTCTCTCTCTCTCTCTCTCTCTCTCTCTCTCTCCCCCTCTCCCTCTCTCTCTCTCTCTCTCTCTCTCTCTGTCTGTCTCCATCTCTCTCTCTGTCTGTTGTCGTGACAATTTCTCTATTAGATATT
>NC_082395.1:5538094-5623094 GCF_031168955.1 Gadus macrocephalus | reverse complement strand
CCTCGTCCCAGAGGGGGCAAACAAAGACTTCAAACCGGCTGGGAGCCCGTCTCCACGGACGCTCCCCCGAGCTGCGGCGCCGGCTTCCTCTCTGGGGTGGCAGCAGGGGGCTGCAGGGGGGGCTGTGCCAGCTCATTCTGGATCTAGAGAGAGCGTGTAGGTATAGGCCCACCTAGCGAGGCGTTCAATATCATTAACCAGCATGCAAAGTGGTTAATCCGGTTTCCTACGCCTATTGCACCGCTCAGACCTAAGCACGCACTTTCCAAAATGTCTCTGCAGGGCACCAGTTAAAGCCTCATAGTCCTGTCTTTCCTTAGGGCTAAGTAAGAGCAGGCGAACCAGAGCGATCTCTGTCAGGAATAGTGCTAGCTTCGGGGCTTTAACCTCCCTTGACCAGCCTGAAGCCTGTGCTGCAAGTTCAAATTGTGCCTGAAAATGCTTCCCAGTTCGATTTCAACGAGAGTATTCTGGAGTCTTCCTGTTGGAAGCAGCCTGGCTTGAGCCACCATCTCTGTTAACGGTTGTCTCCTCCCACCGTGATGACGTTGTGGCGTCTCCGTGACGTGTTTCACCCGGTAAGGACCTCGCTTCAGCCGCTTACCTCCTCATGGACCCACTCACGTTGTATCTCTGCTCCATCACCATCATTTTAGTGATGATCCATGGTCGCTTAACTGATGATCCATCATCACTTAACACTGAACACAATGCGACTCCAACAATGCAACCTACAACCGTTACAAAGTTATCTTCTTTTTTTTTTTTGCTGTTAGACGTAAATTGAAATTCTGACTGATCCGCCATCTGGACTCAATACGCCACTTCTCAAGCTCTAGCTGAAAGCTGAAATCAACGATATTTGGGCTGAGCTGCAAAGAAACAGCGACCTGACAATATCTAGCCATCTCGACACATGCTCTCTTGCATACACGAGTATCATCGTGTATGAGAGAGAGCATAGTATTCTTCAGAAAGTTGGTATGAAATACGGCCTAAACGGCCTCTCAAACACAAACCCAGGCAGGCATACAGTCACACACACACACACACACACACACACACACACACACACTAGTAAGTACAAAGAAAAAGGCTTCCATCACTCATGCACAGACAAGCACACGTTCATGCAAGCATATACACACAAACACACGCACACACTGGGAAAGGTGTCCATCATTCATGCACACACACGCACACACACACACATGCGCGTACACGCACACAAGCTGAGGAAGCATTGATGACAATGACTGAACGGTCTCATCCAACTGAGAACATGATTGAGGGTAGTCAGAGCAACACTGGCAACCGCCTCTTGTGCGTGTATCTGTGTGTGCGTGTGTTTGTGTGTTTCTCCGTCACAACTCGTAACTTTCTATCGGTGATTAAGACATATCTCTTTCTGATTGTTCGCATCTTTGCTGCAGTAATTAAGAACGAGCTGGGTGAGTTTTACACACCACTGGTGTTCCTGCTGGGCTGGCACACAACGCTTTGTTAGCAGAGACAGAGGGCTTGCGCCGTGTGTGTGTGTGTGTGTGTGTGTGTGTGTGTGTGTGTGTGTGTGTGTGTGTGTGTGTGTGTGTGTGTGTGTGTGTGTGTGTCTGCAGGCGCATACAACGCCACGGCACGCACACAAACACCCACACACAAATGCATTCTCTCACACCCACAACCATCTCTACCCACTCACCACCCCACGCACGCACACCCGCACACACTCACACCCAGACGCACACAAGCACCGCCGCTGAACACAGGAAAATGAATTGTTTATGAACTAAACTGGGACTCCATTTGTAGTTCACCTTCAGGCCATTCTGTGAGTGTGCTACTCTGCGCTCCCACCGATGGGCCAGGCAGGAGCATTGTGTGCGTTCTGTCTGAATCTCCACCGCGTCTCCTTCATCCGACTGCCGCGCTTTGAATGTGTAAACCGCCCCGTGTCACCCGTGATCATTTAGGTCATCAAGTAGCCTGTCGATTAGAGATAATGACCCGGGCTTGGAGACGATTCATTATTAGGTGTTTGATTTCTCCGTCTTCTCCGGCGCACGACGTAGCTTGGTGAGTGTGCATGACAATGAGGGCGGTCCCTCCTTCCAAACATGCGGTGTATGTAGTGGAGCTCACTTTGGGTCTTGCGGTGTCTAGGTCTGTTTCTCGGCACCACCCCGGGGCTTTTGTTAATGTTGTGCCACCTCCGTGCTGCCACGCCCGGGGTGTGGCAGTGCCCTTATCGTCTTACTTATGTGGTGTTGTGTCTGCGCCCACACCCTTTGATGACAGCGGCACCGCGGGAGGCCGGGCTCCTTTCCCCTGGCTTGTGTTTGACGGAGGGAAAAAGGCCTGTGGTTCTTTGCTTGTCTCCATTTCCCTTTCGGTTGACTTCATGTTATCCTTCTCCTTATGTGTGTGTGTGTGTGTGTGTGTCTGTGTGTCTGTGTGTCTGTGTGTCTGTGTCTGTGTGTGTGTGTGTGTGTGTGTGTGTGTGTGTGTGTGTGTGTGTGTGTGTGTGTGTGCATGCCTGCGTTCATGTATGTGTGTGGGTGTTGTGCCTGCCAGAATGAGGAAGAAAGACAGAGGGTGGCAAGAATGGCTCCCTGCCAACAGTTAATTCTCTACTTGTCTCTGTTTAATCTGATAAACTGGCTTCCTGCGGTCCAGACAAGAAATCAATCACTGTAAAACACACACAATCACTGATGCCATTTGGGTGACCTGTGTGTGCGAGTGTATCTGTCTGTCTGTCTGTCTGTCTGTCCGTCTGAGTGTTCCATCTTTATCTTCAGATATTTTGGTCATCACAAGACATCCTATTACATCCTTCCCGCTCATTTCTCCATACGTTTCTATATTACTACAATACTGGAAGGGATGTAGAGGGAAAGAGAGACAAACATGTGGTGCGGAGACTAGGGGAAGAGAAAGGAAGGGAGAGAGGGGGTGGCTTTGGGGGGGAGAGGGCGAGCGAGGAAGTGAGAGAGAGAGAGAGAGAGAGAGAGAGAGAGAGAGAGAGAGAGAGAGAGAGAGAGAGAGAGGGAGGAAGAAAGAGGCAGGGGGGGGGGGGGGGGGGGGAGAAGGAGAGAGAGGAAGAGAGAAAGAGGGAGGATTGGGGAGAGCTTGATAGAGAGGGAGGGAGAGAGAGCGGAGCCGGGGGGGTGAGAGAGGGAGGGGGTGAGAGAGAGGGACGGAGAGCGAGGGAGGCAGGGAGCAGCCATCTGCCCAGACGCTGTGTATTGATCTGTTTGACAGTCTCCTCATGTCCTTAACACACCGTGGGATTGAACAATTGCTCACATTGATAGCGCTCAGCCTCCATCCTCCCAGACCAGCCTCCAGTCCAACAGACAGACGGAGGAGGAGGAGGAGGAAGAGGAGGGGGAGGGGGAAGAGACAGAGGAGGAGGAGGAAGAGGGGGAAGAGACAGAGGAGGAGGCAGCGGAGGAGGGGGAAGAGAAGAGGGAGGGGGAGGAGGAGGGGAGAGGATTGAAGATCGGCTAAAGCAAACAAAGTAGGCGACAGCGCGCACAAGCAAAGGACGAAAAAATAACAACCTTCCCTGACACATAGTGTTGTCTGGAAGAAGAGGAAATCTGAGAGTTGGATGGGAGGAATGAGGCGAGAGAAGGAGTGGAGGAAAACACAGAGGAAATAAGGAAACGGGCAGAATGCTGGAGAGTGGAGTGCGAGCAGAGGGAGGAAAAGAAGCCGGAGATGGAAGGGAAATGAATAGAGAAAGAGAGAGAGAGACAGAGACAGAGACAGAGACAGACAGACAGACAGACAGACAGACAGACAGACAGACAGACAGACAGACAGACAGACAGACAGACAGAGATGGCGGAGGGTGATGGCATTGCTTAGGGGATAATAACACTGAGGCAGAGTGAGTGAACGAGAGATGAGAGAGAAAATGTAAAGAAGCAGCCTTCTTTTCAAGACGCGAGTACCAACCCAAAAGTTGCGCTTCCAGGGGGAAAAAGAAGGAAGAATTGACGGCTTGCATACTCATGTGCATTCAGACATGTAAACCCTTCCCACCCCCCCCACACACACACACACACACACACACAGAAACACAGACACACAAACTAATCGGCACACACACGTACACAAGGGCGGACAGGCAATGGAGTGGAAGGGAAAGAGATGAAGTGAAGGAGGAAGACCACAATTGACAGAGAGAGAGAGAGAGAGAGAGAGAGAGAGAGAGAGAGAGATTAAGAGAGGACCCAAAGAGAAACAGACAGCGATAGAGCGCCAAAGAGCGAGAGACTGAGATTAAGAGAGCGAGAGCAAGAGAGAAAGTGGGAGGAAAGGGATGTTGGAAGGCGAGGGCTTCCATTGTTCTCTGCACATTAAGATGATCGTCAAATGTGCACATACACATGTCCAAATCCATATATGCGAGTGTGTCCTTGTCAACACCACCACCGCTAACACAAACAAGCACAAACAACCTGGAGGCATGCTGCGGCTGCCTCTGTAGGCGGTAATTGATCCCACAGCAGCACACATATGTGCGCACACACGCACACACACACATACACACAAGCGTGTGCACGCATGTGAATCTGCAGGACACCAGAGACAGAGCCAGTGCCATGAGAAGCTTAGTAGACAAGGTACATGCGTACTAACTCTCTGGCCAATCACATATAAGCACAGTAGGCCTACTTGTTAATAATAAAAATAATAATAATAATGGATTTAATATATATAGCGCTTTTCTAGACACTCAAAGACATTTACATTGAAGGGGGGACCTCACTAACCAACCACCTGGGTTAATGCACTACCTTAGATACTTTACTGTTCTGTTGTTATCAAGGGAGTGAGAGACGAAACATGATGTGTACAAGGCTTATTTCACATACATGGATTAGCAAGGCAAGTCCTGACAGGAAGGCAATTATGCATTACGTTTGATAAGCCACGCGGTGAATATGTAGATAGCCAGTCCAAACGAAATGAAAAAATATTCCTTAAAGCTCTGTGCTTGGGGAATTGCAAAAAAACTGAAAAGCACCCAAAAAATATTAAGTAGGCCACTTTGGTAGGCTACAGTTGTGTCCAGATGGGGAGGGGAGGGGAGAGTGGGAGGGAATGGGAAAGGGAGAGAGAGAGAGAGAGAGAGAGAGAGAGAGAGAGAGAGACAGAGACAGAGAGCGCGAGAGAGAGCGAGAGTGAGCAAGCGTGAGAGAGAGACCCTTCCAGGTGTATGCTACATCAGGGTGAGCAGTGGATTAACTCTATTGAAGAGACAAAAAAAGAAGGTAGCCACTGAAGACATTAAGGTAACACTTCGGCTTTGTTATTCAGACACAGTGACTTCCAAGTGAGAACGGGAATGCACACAAACATTACTCAATAGGTGAGCTTAACCAAAACTATAGCTGATCGACTTAAATCGGCAAAACACATCAAATGCAGAATATGAGAAATAGGGACAAGGCTAGGGCTGTTTTTGATTTGTGACAGAATTACACCAGGACAAGAAAAGAGGTAGTGAAAGAAATTTAGAAGAAATACACCCAGTACCGGAACAAGTTAGCCGTCTACCTTAATACGGCAGCGCTTTGAGTCAAGGAGATGTTATAATTCTTGAAAGCATTCCCTTTGATGGCATGCTCTTCATCTGAGGACAGAATATTCAGCATTTTTTCGGTGCTTACAGAGGATGTTTGCTCGGGATGTGAAGCATGCTACCTTTTGTAAATAGCAGCTTGACAAATTGGGGAAAAGGTTGCTTGAAAGGAAGCGCATAAAAAATCAAGCCTTTAAAAGTCAGGCCGCTGTCCAGTCGCAGCAGAAGCACTTCAGTGTTGTAAATGTTAGAGTACAGTTACAGTATATATATTAATACATTTTTATATATTATACATGTCTACATATCTACATATTTGTATACATAGGTAATATATGAAAGCTAGGCTAGTGGCTATGATATTCTTTACGAGGCTGCTTTGGATGCTTCCGCTAAATAAAGTTGATATAGTATGTGTGATATAATACAGTGATACAGAAATAGGGAGGTAATCACCGTAGTCGTTCTGCTGCTATTTTGTGCTAAACAAGTCCTTCCTTTTGGTCGCAACGGCGGCCGGGCAATCCATCACAGAGCCACAGAGGTTTGATCAATGCCTTTAAACGTGCTCAGCACCATCACACATCACTTGCCTTTTACCCTCCTCCCATAATGAGATATTTAGCTCTCTGTGCGAGAAGTGACACAAGCCATTACGGATTATTATGGAGATGCCAGGTATGGCCTTTAGTTGTCCCAGATGAAGTGAGCGCTGGAAAGAAAGAGCCGTTGGCGTTAAAAGGATGTTTGAACTTGAACAGTTTGATCCTTAACTTCGGCAGATTTAGGCAAACCTTAGTTTTCTGGTCATTATCAAATGACCAGGATTTAGTTTAGGAGATGTAGAACCCCGTGTAGGTCCCACACAGACGACGTGTGCACTGAGACAAACCAAAGAATCCGGGCCCAGTGGCTCGGACTCCGAGCGGGTCCTTTAAACAAGGGATTCTTCTCGCTCCCTACAGAGTGTGTACTACTGGTTTAGTGTTTCACTCGCGGGTCATTACACATTTAAAGATGTGTCGGGGCACAGCTGGGGCTGCAGCCTTTTTGAACAACATGTTCGGCTCTCAGGCACCCGCGGTTCCGGCACCACTGGGGATCTGGGACCGCCAGCGTACGACCCGGGTTTCCGCTCTCCTTCAAAAGGCTCTGCAGCGACAACAGTAGCTCCGTGGCTGCGGGATCAGATGGCACATTTAGACCCGATTCTACACAGTCTACCTGCTAGTGAACCCCTCAAGACTGCTCCTGTCTGTGGCAGAGAAACCGGCACAAATGTTGGCTAATGCTAGTCAACTTCAAAAGGCAAGAACCGTGTGACACACAGATCTATCCACACAGAGGAAGGCTGCGCCGTCTCTGGCATAACAGGGCCCTGAGGTAGAAGGGGGGTCCACTAGCAACATTCGTCTTCTGCAAAGCCCCCCTCCCCAGTACCCCCAGAGAACCGGCTCGCTCACCTTTAGCCAATTATTGGGTCCCTACAAACCTGTGGGCTGATAGAGTGTTTGATAGAGAAGCCCCCTCCCCTAGAAGTGTCTATCCATCAACTGTCCGATTGAGTCTGGGTCCTACTCAGTTTAGAGTTTCAATTGTGACTGGGGCTACAGACCAGGTCCAGACAGACAAATTGACATATATCACAGAGGCACCTCTGGGATTCAGTGAAGTATGAAATGAATACGAAATTTGCACTCTAAACAAAAAAAAGCGACATCAGTGAGGATACTATTGGAATTACCTGCCAGCCGTTTGCATGTGAATTCTCCAGCAACAGCGAGATTAGTCCGCTCACCGGACCCTCTAGTGACTGAGACTCTGCGATAAAGCAATGTATTCACACTAGAGGCAACAAGCAACAGGTCCGCTCTTGCGTAAGTTCGCCCCCTGCCTGTTTCTGCTTTGTTTGGTATTGTTGTTGTTGCTGCATTTATTTCTCACATTGTATTCCTAGTACTACTATGTATTTTCCCTGTGGTCCCCGCTGGAGAAAAAACTAGACTAGACACCAAAAAATAAACAATGCCTTTTATCTCCTTTGGTCATTTACTGTGCAACCAAACAGTGAAATTAGTGTATATGAAATATTGACAGCACAGTGGGCTGCATACAATGTCTGCCTGGCTGCTAACAGCTTCAGAACAGGAGGCTTGATGCACAGAATCAAGTGTTTCATATTTTGTTGAGTATTCTTCAAACATGACCATCGGTTACTTTTGCATCGAGTCTAGTGTTAGGGTAGTGTGAATGATTTATTTTGAATCATGTTGTGCAACTTTCCAATACATAACAAGGTGAAGCTAGCTTTTCCTCATGACCAATTTTAAACTAAATTGAATTACGCTGATTCTGTTGGAAAGTAGACCTTTACAATTAGCAATTAATGTAACAATTGTTGATTGGATGATGATTTATTCGTCTGGCCTTTTCAATCAACACTCATTTGATGTCTTTCCCATTGCAATTGTATTCAACAGGCAACCAAGGAATTTGAATCAGTTAGAAAATTACAAAACATTTTTTTTGACCTCTCCACATGAACGATTTCTCTGGCATTTCCAGGCCGCAGCCGCAGCTTATAAAGGCTATTCAGATGGGTCCAGAACGGGCTTGAGATGTAGAATGTGAGTATGACAGGCTCCACAGTATCGCTTCCTTATCTGTTCAAAAGGTAGGAGAAAGAAACTCAACCAGTCGAGCCACCTCCGGCTGATGACTGCTCCACTTAATCGAAGAGCAGCCTCATTTTCCAGGAAGTACAAAAAAAAACTGGAGATAAAGCCAAACCTAAATCTGAGGTCTGAGTTGGTGGGAGCGCAATCTGGCATCGTCTGGACTGTCGCATCCAGAACAGTGATGCCCAATTGGGAACTTGAATTCTGAGCACCAGCATGCTCACGGCTGGCTTTTACAAATCCATTATCAATTGTGTGCTGAAAATGTGAATGATTATTGATCGGAACTTGACATCGAGACAGAGTTAAGAGTGTGCGACATATTTTACAGATACCTGACAAGAGATCATCATGGTGATGTCTGCTCCAAGACAGATGACGACTTATAGTCTACAGCACACCGCCTATATATTCTTTTTTTGGGGGGGTTGTGCGCAACAAAGGGAGACGGTGTTAAAGTCAGCTAAAGGAGAAAATCTTCGGGGACATACTGCATTTGATAATGGAAGTAAATTCACATGTATGCACTACAATACTGATGCAAAATGCACAGCAAACACCACCACAGTCCTTTCGATAAACAGCAACAACAGCAGCAACACCTAAAAACACCACCTATCCACATGCAGCTCACCTCGTCATTTAAAAGGTGCTCTGCCCCCAGGCTTTGAGCGGAAGAGCAGCAAAACATCCATAACCTCTCAGTTAGTGATCCCCCCGCTATAACACCCCTACTGAATTTAAACTTGAGACGGAGACGTGAGCGATGGCAGAGTCGCCGCGCACCACCAGAGCTTCACGTCTAGCAACGCCCAGGGCTACCGCTCGTCCCATCAACTTGGGAACTGTAGTCGGCAATATCGGCAGTGTCACTGATTGTTGCCAGCGAGGCGGGTGAGTGATGTGTGAGAGAAGGGCATAAAACGCACCCTCTCCCTTAATGAGAATTGGATTTTTTGATGTTTAAAGTTAATAAGGTTGCATCGTGAAAGAGAGAGGCCTTCTGGAGCTGGAACTGGCATACTTGGCTCTTTCCCGCCACACCCACCTCGTGGCTTTGAGGAGATGAAGAGGGGGGTCGGACTGTAAAACAAGTCAAGACACCCATTAGGAGAGCTATGCGTGTGATACGTTTAACCACTTAAATTGAGATGCATCGACGGTTGCATTTATATCGGTCGTTATTTCTGTGTGGTGCAGAATACTTTGTAAGCTAGTTAGTAAGTCTCTAACCATATATTTAAACTTGCAATGTAAACTGTATAAAGGGAATTGACTCTAAAATTGTTCCAACCGATGTGTCCGAGCCACAATCTGGATGACATCTGCATTTGCCAATGTATTTCCATGCTAATTGCTTACATTGTGATTTGGATGTCAGCCTTTCCCAGATGCACTGATAATTCTGCAATAGAGGAAAATAATTTAGCTGTTGAAGAATTGTCTCTGTAACATTTTTAACAACGGTAGTGTATTAATTATTTTTTTTATAATTTCACCTACAAAATAAACACTTCTGATGTGACATGGGCTATCTTATGATGGGGATATATGTAAGGGATAATGTATAGAACCCCGGTCATTATAGGGAAAAATAAGCCCAGACAGGGCGAACAGGACACCGACATGAGGCGGCTACTTGCCATAACGAAAAAAACTACGCACAGTGTTTCTTTCTACAATTACAATTCGTAGTGTTGATTAGCAGAGAAATGGTCCGCCAAAGACGTTGACGCCGCTTAGCAACTGAATACGCTGGGGTTGATAAGTTACCAGACTGATACCAAAGACGTGAATCAGAGGCAAAAGATCCACTTTCCTTTACAGCAGTCATTATATTCTTGGCAACGGTCAATTATCGAAAAATAATACACGGCCGGAAATCAGGACGGCCCATGCAAATGAACGGAGCGTTAATTTCACCGTTGCCGTCTTTCGTATCTCTCCACAAATAGTCCGGTAACTTATCAACCCCAGCATACTCGGTTGCTATGCGACGTCAAAGTCTTTGGTGGACTATTTCTCTGCTTATCAACACTACGAATGCCGGTAACAAATATATTGTAAAAAGACACATTGTGTGAGGTTACTTTTTCGTATTGGCAAGTAGCCGTGTCATTTGCGGGATAATGTATAGAACGTCGCCGGGGCAGACAAATTAATGGGACAGACCAAAAATAATTTATCCCTACAGAAGATAGATGAGAGATTGTATAAAAGTGTATTTCCACCAGAAGACTTATGGTGATATCATTCAGAGTTGAAAATGAAATTAATATTTTTGACCCAAAAAAGAAGAATGTGTGTGTGTGTGTGTGTGTGTGTGTGTGTGTGTGTGTGTGTGTGTGTGTGTGTGTGTGTGTGTGTGTGTGTGTGTGTGTGTGTGTGTGTGTGTGTGTGTGTGTGTGTGTGTGTGTGTGTGTGTGTGTGTGTGTGTGTGGATGCGTGTATGTGTGTCCAACTATTTTTATATCTTCACAGAATTTATTTCAGTGAAACAGCGAACCTCTCATCTTATTTCCTACTCTGAAAATGATGTCCGTTAGGAAAAGAATAATAATTAAAAATTCACAACGTCTACTTCTTGGCTAGGATTCGGAGGCTGGGTGCTTGTGACGCAATCCATTAGCTCCGACTAGATACAGTCACATCGTCTCAGCCTCTGAAAGACAGGTGCAACAGTGCAGTGAGGTGTAGGTTCCATGCATGTCTATGCAATTCATGGGAGATCAGGCGATCTCAAGAGTCACTCAGGGGTTCACAGCACCGGCAGAGTCATCTGCATCAGCTGAGAATTATACCAAAAAAATACAAGTAAAACCAGCAATTACACAACACATGTCCAGGAAAGGTCAAGATCTGGATTTTGGGATTAAAACAAATACACGGTTGGTGATGAATGATAGTGTTGTCGAGATTCCCATTGTGAGCTTACTGATGGCGCATGTTAGGGAAGAGCCAAAAATACATATTATTTACCAATTACCAAAGTGTAGCTATGTGCATGCTGAGTGCGTTTCACACAAATTCTGCCTAGGTCCACAAGGCAAATCATGCATGTGTAAGAAGGGCATCTGCGTGTCTGTGTGTGTGTGTGTGTGTGTGTGTGTGTGTGTGTGTGTGTGTGTGTGTGTGTGTGTGTGTGTGTGAGTGTGTGTGTGTGTCGCTGCGTGGGTGTCTGTGTGTGTGTGTGTCTGTGTGTGTGTCTGTGTGTGTTTTTGTGTTGCACTAAATAACAATGTGCTATTTAGGCTCTTAAAAGAACAAATGATCTGCAGACTCCACTTAATCTTGATAAACTAAAGAGAAATTACTTCAAGCAGCTAAAGTACCCCTATCCCCCACCCACCCCCACCCACCCCCACCCACCCCCACCCCTGCCAGCTGTCTGAATGGGAAGCCAAGGGTGGCCCTGCTCCACGCAGACAAACTCTGGAGCCTGAAATGGGCCCAAATTGTTTTTAATTGATGTATGGATGTGAAAGTGTGTGTGTGTGTGTGTGTGTGTGTGTGTGTGTGTGTGTGTGTGTGTGTGTGTGTGTGTGTGTGTGTGTGTGTGTGTGTGTGTGTGTGTGTGTGTGTGTGTGTGAGTGAGTCGCATTCAATTAAACCAAAAAGGTACATTCCCAGTACAATAGCACATGGCGGTAATCGTACATTACAACCTATTGGTCTATATCTCCGTGTGCGTGTGTGTGTGTGTGTGCATGAGTGCCCACACTGACACTGTGCTAATTCTTGATTAAAACCAGCTGCTACTCATTAACCAGAATCATGTGCAGCATGAAATCACACACATACCCTAACACACACACACACACACACACACACACACACACACACACACGCACACACACAAAGTCTCTCATGTGCTGTCTCATGCTCACTCAGTTCCACAACAAACACTGAAACAGAAACACTCATGTTTGCACTGCGACGGCTCGTTCACCCTCAAACATGTGAAGGTGCCTGTGATGCGGTCAGTGTGTGTGGGCGGCCCATAGCAGGCCGACCGGCAAATGATATTGATCACAGCGTGGGAGGGGAGGAGGGGCTTTCCCTAAGTACTCCTGTGATCACAAATCTATTCCCAAGGGTTCGATCCCTCCACAAACACTCCGCCCATGTCTGCTAAATGTACCCAGACACTGACATCCTGTTTGAACAGGAAGCCCATTATAGGGCTGCATCTGCGCTTATGTTTTTATGTGGTTAATGCCATCCATACATAATAATTCCTGGCATTTACACAGCACTTCTCAAGGCACTGGAAGCGCTTTACGTCCCCAGACGATACTTAATGTGCTAGTTAATTACGAGGCGTCCCGTTTGCCTTGCCGTGCAGCAATACCGCCTGCTCGTCTATGCGTCTACGCTTCTCGTCTACATTATTAAATGATGAGACATTTAACAAAATAAGGGCCTTTACAGGTTGATCGATTAATAAAAACATAATTGAGAGAGGAATGAAGCGTGCCCCGAGGGACATTTGTTGGTGTGTGATATCCACTCATGTGTCAAACTAAGCTGGAAAACAGACCAACTTGAATGCATATGGATATACAGTATGAGCTGGGAGTAGGCCTACAAGAAAACAACCCAATTCTAGCGAGAAAATCACAATGTCTATGGGCCATATGGAGGAATTTATTAAAAATGTATCAGTTAGTTCTGACGATCAATATCAATCTTGGAATTTGGTTATGAAATTGATTGCGTTGTCATTCCTCAACAGCATATCACATGAGTTTTGAAAACAACAGGTTTTGAAACAACAGATGGCTATGGAGAACTGCATTCTCCCGAACCCATTACACTTCTTAGAGGGGCTCAATCTCTCTCCCTTCCTTCCTGCTTAACTTTTTGCCTCTAAAGCACTGGATAGTGCAAGTTAGAAATTGAAGGATTGGGAAGATGAGAGATTATGGGGGGTGGGGCGGGGGGATGTCACGAAAGGGGAAAAAAGAAATCACACAAGATGAAGAAAGGGGGTGCTAGAGAGAGAAAGCTCTAGGATTACGGGGATAATACGAGCAGATGGGGAGAGGTCGCGGTAGTGGTAGGCCTACTCGCCTCTCACACCGGATTAAAAGCCTTCTAGCGAGAACTCCTCAGACGACGCGAACTGATGCCACGTTCAAGCGACCGATGGCCCCTGCTGAGCTCCTAACCGAAATTAAACACCCCTTCTGCCGGTTACAACACGGCGAGAGGAGCCTAATCCTCCACATATGCTGCTGCTTAATCATCTCCCTCAAAAACATTCCCGCAAGCCAGAGGCTATTGTAAAACATGGCCCACAGCTGCATATCTACAGATTACAATGTCTGCATTTGATCTGTAGTTGGGAGATATAGGCCGAGGTGTTTAAACCATATGATGAAACCAAGTCGAGGCAATTGCACTTCTTCCCGTGAAACGATCATATTAATCACGTGAATCCACTGCGCCTTATCCCCTGGATTCTTAATTGGGTCGCACATAACCAAAGTGAAGATAATCTGTTCAAAACGAGTGCGCTTTTGGGACATATACGGACTGTATGTTTGTGTTAGGGCGGCGGGCCTATCTGTTACTGAAAATCACCAGGACAGCCACACACAGAGTGTTATAATGCGCACACATGTCCAACTATCTGCATAAGACATTGCCTTTTTTTGATCTCACTGAACGTGTTAATAGATTTATACCAGTGTAACACAATATTTTTTGCACAAATGAATAGACAAAAATTGGTCGTGATCACACCTCCAGTGCCTTCAGTAGGCCTACATCACCCACTCTCTCAGACACAACAGTCACTAGCACGCGAACACACACACACACACACACACACACACACACACACACACACACACACACACACACACACACACACACACACACACACACACACACACACACACACACACACAGGCCGCCAGCAGCAGCAGAAACTGTGAAAACGATCATACACACGGTTAATGCACACGAATGCCATCCATCATGTTCGCTCCATTTACATCATGGGGTGAATGGCACAGGGCCACTCAAACGCTAACGCGACCGACCACCACCTGACCTATTCACAGCAACCATTGCATCCAACGGTTGGATGAAGAAAAAAAGGGTGCACACATCCCTTCCACATGGCAAGGGAAAGGCTCCGAAAAAAGATGCAATGACAAGCGGAACTCAATGAAGTCCCGGTGCACATCGAAAGTGAGCAGGACAAGTTGCAGCCACGAACGCGCGAAACTTTCCGATGGAGATCGTGTTTACGCACCTCTTTTATCCTGAACTTTCACCGTGATCTCCACAAGAGGGTTGGTCTCCCGGTCCAGCTTCCGCGATATCACGATATCTCCGGTATCCCGGCTCACACTTACCAGTGAGCTCTCGGTGTCCGAGTCCACCAGCTCAAAGGTGGGGGACTGGAACCGCACCGGGTTAAGGTTCATCACCACCGACCCGATCCCCGCGTCCTCGGACACGTTAATCAACACCGGATCGTCCGATTCCAACACTGACCGGGACGCTCTCCGAGGGGCCCCCTGGCCGGGTGAGTGTGTTGTAGTCGGGGGACAGTGAGAGGGGGGACACGCGGGCCATCGCCGGGGGGTCATCTCTATGGTTATGCCTCTACTCGTGCGGGGAGGCCATCCGTGGTCACGGGCAAACACTTTGAACTTCACCGGACTCGTCAGCCCCAGGATCGAGTCAACCAGAAGGACGTCTCCGGTTTTGGGCACCACGTAAAAACTCCCGTTTTTCGGAACCGCGAAGTACTTGATGTCCGCGTTGGAGCCGCTGTCGCGGTCCCACGCGGTCACGGTGTGCACCACGGTGCGCAGAGCCGTGGCGTCGTCCACACTCAGCCGCACGTCCGCGCCGACGAACGTGGGCTCGTGGTCGTTGGTGTCCAAAACTTCCACTTGGAGCGTAGCCACCCGGGCAAACCGCACCGAGGAGTCCCCCTCCTGCAGCCCCGCGCCGTGCCCCCCGCAGCCGAGGAGCCCCAGAACCAGCGAGTACTCGGCGCGTTCCTCCCGGTCCAACGCGACCCACGTCTTCAGCAAGAGATGACCTCGTTTGTGGTGGGCCACGACGCGGAATCTCTCGCTGCCGTCGCCGATGAGTTTGAAGCGCGGCGCCTCCACGGCAGCAAGCGCTCCAGAGCCAGAGCTAGAGCCAGAGCCGCAACATCCCTGGGAGCCGAACCGTTGCAGCGGGACGCTCAGCCCGTTGACCCGGGATCCCGGGGAAGAGTTCTCAAACACATGCCCCTGGAAGAAAGGCACCCGCTCGGTGTCTTTTCCGAAAGCAGAGGACACCAAAAGGAGGAAAAAGACAGTCCAGATCATGCCTGGTGCGTTCATTCGGCTGCACAATCAAGCGCTCCACCTCACTAGGGTATACTGGAATAGTGTTTTTTTTTTTAGTGAATATCCATCGGCACACTTTGTATCCACCTTCGCTCCAAACTGTTCTACAAGATAAACGCAGCTCCGTGGATTTTTAAAGGAAGCATCTTTTTTCTTTCGATAGACGCGGCAGAACTTTGGCTCCGTGTTCTCTTGCTCTTCTCGTCTCGTCTCCTCCGCCGTCTCGAGCAACGCACTGCCCGGTGATGCGCGTGCCCTGACGCGCGAAAAAAAACAACTCCTTATTGCTCGAGTGCGCGCGACTCTGCTCAGTGCCGTTCTCTATCCGCCACGCAAGGAGAACGACGGAAAGAAAAGGAATCGTTTACGCGCGCAGGATTTACGCACTGGACATGTACACGCGCCCGTGTTACTTCTTCATAAGATAAGTGAGTTGATTGTATGAGGCACATCATGCAAATGTACTGATTGTTATTTTTATTTGGGGTCAAACCCAAATTTGACTCAAAATGTGTTTCGATAAAATGTATATTTTTTATATTTGGATTTTATTTTTTATTTTGATATCAAATAAATAATCAATAAAATGCAAAATGTGTAAACATTGAAATCTTTGCCGACAGGCAAAAGATTCTTTGTAAGACCATCATTACAGCAAGTTTTATTTGATTGGGAGGTATAATGAAATAAAATCCATCACACTAAATCTGTATTGAACAACTTTTGTGTATCGAGTGATTGAGTAATAAGAGACAATTTTCAGAGGTACTCATTGAAGCAATGTTTTGGAAATTAAAGCATCCTGTAAGCTTGAACGGCTTTCCACAGCATCCATCATCTTAATACATTGTAAAATAAAGCCCTATAACAGATATTCAGATTAATGAGATTGTCTTAGCCATTTCCAGACCGATATACTCTATCAGAGATCTAGACATTTAAAGCCCCATTCTTCCCACTGACATCCAATTAAACCCTCAGAAAGTTGCCAGCAGTCATCAGCCACCGTTAATAAGCTATCCAGATGAAGCTATTGATCACTGGGCAAGATAACACTTACTATTCGACAGAATACAACCATCTTGGGGCCGCAGCACCTGTTCAGAAGGGCTGGACGTTGCTTCTTCCAGAGCCAGGGGATCAGAGTTTAATTCCCCCATCCCCCAACTTGATTCCCATTCGGATGGAGTTAGAATTGGTTTCTCCAGCCCTTCCAAATACTTTCAGGTTCAGCTAATTGAAGTGACCTTCCATCAGCCAATCTGACCCTGAAACAAGCAGGTAAACAAAAAGTATGTATAGCCTCACCCTCCACCCCAACAACCTACTTAGTTTACATGATCCAAAAGGTGTCTTGTTCCAAATACAGCCTACATTTTTTAATAACAGGTGACATATTATACCACCAGGTGTGATTAGCCGTTACTAGCCCTTTTGAAAATCTGCCTTTTCTGACATTACCAGTGGGCGTGTCCACCTAGATGTATGACCGATAGATAAGCAACGTTTACTACAGTCCACTGGGTAGGCTGGTAGGCTGATCTATCCAGCACCCATCTAGGTGGTCACGGATAACTTGTGATGTCAGAGGAGGCTTGTAATGGCTAATCACACCCACACCTGGTGGTATAATATGTCACCTTTAATATAACACACCATTCGTATACGGTAGGTTCTCCGCTGGCCTCCCTTTACTTGTATTTCGATGGCTTCATCTTTAACTTCCCTCAAACCCCCACCACCAGCACCACCAACTTACAAGCTCCAAAAGGTGTCTTGTTCCAGCGACAGCCAACGCTTTTATTTTGTCGTTTTTAACAAGCGCTGGCTACCTGCTTGACATGAGACGCAGCCTCTCCACGCCCCCACATAGCGGAGCCTTGAGACAAAGGAGGGATGTTTCCCCCGTTGTGCACTTTGATGACACTTGTGTGTGTTCAAAAGTATCTGAGCATTCAGTCTGCCTGTATCAGTATGGGGCAAATATAACGGCGACAGAGAGAAAATAACCCCCCTTGAGACGCAAGGGATACCATTGAGAGTGTACTTGGAGTTGCACTCTCAAACTGTTTGCTGGCAACCCCCTACAAAGAAAAGCCTGAATAAAATGGTGTCATCTAAATTGAATCAGAATTGAACAACACCACACACAAAAGGAAGGATTGCCTTGACGCTCACACACACACACACACACACACACACACACACACACACACACACACACACACACACACACACACACACACACACACACACACACACACACACACACACACACACACACACACACACACACACACACACAAACACACACTCTAAAACACTCTCCAGCCTAACAGCTTGTGCGTTGTAGCAACGTTAATTGCCAGTGCTGGGGTCAGTTGAAGGAGAGACCACGTTTTCCACACAAAACAAATTCATTAATCTTCACAATAAGTTGTAAACACAAAACGTCCTTTAGGTGATGACCTCAAACCCTGAGCTCAGGACCCAGCCACAGAGTAAGGGAGAGGGTCATCTGGGATCCCAAGGTCCTACTGTGTTACAGCAGAGCCTCTGGGGGGAAACAGAGGCTGGGGTCCAGCAGTCTTACTACGTTACAGCAGAAGCTCTGAGACGGCCCAGAGCCTGGCTCACAGCAATCCCCCTGTGTTATAGCAGAACCTCTTGGGCTCTCCAGAGGCACAGAGACTGGGCTGTAAACCAGCAACTGAAAGTGGTGGACTCACACCTTCTTTCCTGTTTCGTTATGTAGATATTTTATAGAGATATTCTACAGAAGCCAAACTAATTTGCCCAAGTAGATGAAGCCTTCAGAGGGGGATTTCAATACATTTATTGCTACAGTAGGCTGTCCACACAGTCTTGACTTGAAACACTTTTTTATAGTTTACAAGAGCTGACCGAGTTTGTGTAAACTTCTAATAGCCAATTGAACGGTTACAGAGCCCCGCTTCCAGCAATACGATTGGTTAAAACAATTATGAAACAATAGACTAAGAAACGCCCTGTTGACGTTACATTTGATTTATTTAGCTGACACTTTTGTCCAAAGCAATTTACGTGCATTCAACAATGAAGATTTATTCCGAAAGGTGATAGAAGCAATTATTCAAATAAGCACAGCAAACAGATTTAAGTGTGTCACTATAGAAAGAAGAGATTAATTATTACGTTTTATTATTATTATTATATTATTTGCATTTATTTATTTATTTGTTATTATAAAAAAAGTTACCCAGATTGAGCAGTTCTAAGACTTTAGATACTAATCTTAAATCTGATTTGTTGCGCTCCATACCACATTCGTGAGAACCATTTGATGTGAAAGCTTACCTGGTGATAAAGACCTTTTCTTATCTGATTCTGAGTTTATGGCGAGTGTTTTATTGAGTGTTAGAAATGATTAAATGTGTTGTTGCAAATCTTTCAACAATATTTTAAAGAGCGTGTTTGTGGATTATGATTTGTATTGGTTCGATTAGGAAAAACATATTTGAGAAGTGCCTCCATAGAGGAATCAAAAATCATTTCTCCATTGAGCAAACAGACAATACCGAGTTATGAAACCATCCTCAGTCTACTGGCCTCACTAAAACATCTGTTACAATATAATTTGTCAAAATGACTTTGTTCTGCCCAAGACCATTTCGTGTGACAAGATCGTTCGGATCGTGAATGTAAACACAAATAACACTTTTAAGTGATAAGACATTTTGCCAAGTACTTCTCTGGTGATTCTCTGTCATGTGATCCACCAACTTTGTACTGCCCAATGCATATTGATTCCCAAAAGACGAAAGTGCTATACTGCCATTGTTTGCATTGGTGACAGACCAGTATTGCTCTTTGAAAGCGCCAAGCTTAAAGCCTGGGGAGAGTACAGAGGGGACTTCACGGTCAAAGAGTGTAGACATTTACACCACAGACAGACTTTATATATGGATGACGTCTCGGGTGTTCTCGTAGAGTCCTCTGGTGGCGCGTAAACCTGTCAAACATAAATCCTAAATGATAGGCGTCACGTTGAGCGCTTGTTGTTTGACAGGAGGCTAGTGTAGAAGTTTAAAAGGTCAGTCGGATATTAGATGTAAGTCTGGGGATAGTTGCTTTTGAAATATGAAAGTCGAAACCTGCCAATACCATAGCCATGCAACAGGGAGTGTAGAAATAACAGAACAGGTCTTGTCTTGGTTTCAGGATGGATTTCACTCGGGTAGGTTTGGTATTCGAGCAAGGTGGAAACACCACATCCGAGTCGGGCTCATATTGCCGGAGATTGGAAAGATACCGTAACGCAAAAAAGGGAGAATAGGAGGACAAGCTTGAACATGACAGGATCCGCGTTAAATGGAATATTGTTTATAGGCTATACGGCGAGAGGGGAGAGAGGGATGGAGGGATGGAACGAGACAGGGAAGTAGGGATGGGAGGCAGTGGAAAGGAGAGAAGGAAGGAAGGGAGGGAGGGAGATTTAGAGGGAGGGATGGAGAGAGGGAGCACGGTAGGGATAAGGGAGGCCAAAGGTGAGGGAGGAATAGAGAGAGATATGATGAAAGAGGGGGAGCGAGAGAGGGAGGAAGGGAAGGAAGGAGAGAGCGAGCAAGTGAGGGAAACTGAGAGAGGGACGAAGGAGGGAGGGAGGCAGCAACTCTGGAAGAAAGAGAGTGTGTGAGAGAGAAGGGGAGCAGGCTGTGAGAGAGAGTGGGACAGGGGGGGGAGAGTGAAAGAGAGACAGAGGGAGGATTGGGAGCTGGGGAAAAGCAGCATGCAAGTTCATTATCCAGACATAGATTATTTTTTGTGACCACCTGCAACAGGCCTCGCCATCAAGGGAAATATCTTGATAGGACGATAAAGAAAACAGCGAAGAAGAAATGCACTCAATAGAGGTTTGGAGACACGCCAACTGGACTCTGCTTCTAACACAATCTGGAGATCCACTGGGCCATAAATTGGCCTAGGTGTAGAAAGAGTTGTGTCTGTGTGTGTGTGTGTGTGTGTGTGTGTGTGTGTGTCTGTGTCTGTGTGTGCGTTTCTGTTATAGAAAGAGACACCTAAAGAGAGAGCAGCTTTACCTAAAGTAGCAACAAACAAACACACACATACACACACGCACACACACACACGCATTTGTTTTGTTTGTGCGTCATTGTTCGGCTACTTTGCACCAACAACAGCATGGACATTAAATCGATACAGGTGAAATATCTAATAAATTAATTAAGTGAATGAAAAAGGACTCGATCATCATTCTTCCCAGGTTTGTGTTATTGTATTGATTGATTGGAAAATAATCGGCCATGAATCAAACATCCATTACACAATCATGAGGCATGAAAAAAATGAAATCTTGAAATGGTCTTGTTTGTAAGGAATGCATAAGTTACATTTGTATGTAATTTGCATAAAATGACCTTGATTACAACACAGCGTGCCGCACTAAAAGAAAGTATTCATCCACTTTTCACGAGTTGATGCATAGTTCTGCTTAGTATTCCTTCTATTGGATTTCATTTTATATGCCACTGATTTAATATTTTAAGGATGAACTGATTTGTAACGGGAACACAATTTCTTTTTAACCATAGGGAAAATAAATGGATGTGAAAGTCCCATGTATTCTGTTGCATCCCATAATCCATTTTGTACACTTATTATCGTTGTTATATTTTCTGTGTAATAAAAACCTCTTTGAGAAATCTTCACTCCCGGTGCGGGAAATAATTGCTGAAAATCTACCTTATAAATATGTGAAACTAACTTGAAAGTAAGTGGAAGATAGCATACAAATGATTTTTCTTTCCCCTAGGTACAAAATAAAAATGTTGGCTGTATGCTAGATTTTTTACTTTCAACACACATAAAAGACTATGATGGCTGTAATCTTTGAAAAGAAGCGAGGCCTTGCAGGAACTAAGGTTGGACTATTCACAGAACAAACTATATTGCCAGCAAGCAGATTGATCCATTTGTCAAGTTGACCATCACAAAAAGCCAGATTTGTGTGCTAGATGCAGTCAAACAAGAGGCTGTAGGTGTGTGTGCGTAATTTGTGCACCCTTGCGGTAACGCAAATAAAGAGAAGTAATGTACTTATTTGACAGACACTGTGTCAACCCTTGCAAGATCTTTATTGCCGCTCACGCCATGCTAAGCCCCTCCTCAGCAAGTGTGAGTATTGATGGCTAAACCTCTCTCATTTTCTCTCT
This sequence comes from Gadus macrocephalus, assembly GCF_031168955.1. Lineage (NCBI taxonomy): Eukaryota > Metazoa > Chordata > Actinopteri > Gadiformes > Gadidae > Gadus > Gadus macrocephalus. Next base: position 5,601,244 of record NC_082395.1, on the reverse strand, counting down.
CTCCCAACAGAGTCTCAGGGAGAGTAATACCCACTGAACACCCAGTAAAAGGACTCCATATATCAAGGCCCCTGGTAAAGGGGAGGACAATTCCCTGTAGCTGCACTGCTGAGAATGGGCTAGAGGAGGGCATTATTCGAGCATGGCTAACGCTAACTAGCGCTCAGGAAGAGCATGTAGCTGTAGTGAGACTCAGCCCTCTATAACAGCCGTGTTGCCACAAATATTTTCTCGAAAGCCCTCATTCTAAGTCCTCTGCCGCCGATTTTCACTGACTTTCACTGTCAATAATGTAAGACGTGTTTATGTAAAAAGCGTATGCTACAAAGATGTGCTATCCTTCACCACTACACCAAAACCGATGGGCTAGGGGGAGCAATTACCAGAGAACTTTCCCATAGTTGTACGATTTATCACTCTTGTCAGAGCAGTGTGTAATTCTTTCTTTGACTATACTGGGTTGTATAGGCGCCCGTGTGCATGTGTGTGTGTGTGTGAGTGTATGTAGGCGTGTGATATGTGTGTGGGTTTTTCCGGAGGGTTGGCCAGGTGCAACGTAAAAGAGCTGACCTGAGCATTCTACTTCCCCCATCTTTAACTTTCTCGTCAAGGACAAATAAGCAGGAAGAAAAACTAAAAGATGAAAACGCAAAAAAAAAAAAGTTAAAGTTCCGAAATAAAGTTTCCCGTATCTTTGTACTAATGATCAAAACTTCTTGTTATTTTGTGAAAGATCAAGAAAGCATCGCCGTGGATGATGTAGGCATGTAGTAGGAGAGTGTGTGTATGTGTGTGTGTGTGTATGCGTATGTGCGTGCGTGTGTGTTTGTGTGCATGCAAGCGTGTCGTACTTTTTTTTTTTGGGGGGCCACTTCCTTCCCTTTGCGTTGTTTTATTCGAGGTCCCATCCGCCGCCTTTTCCCGCCGCGATGATGGGACAGTTGTTCCGCCTAACCGGTCTCCGTTTTCCCGCCCAATTAGTACCTCGTCCAGCGAGTGCTCCGCCATTACTCCTCTCCGCTGCTTTGATGACACAATGTCAGACGGGGAGAGTTTGTTAGCCCATTATACCGCCATGACATTCAACCACATGCCCCTGTTTCGAGGGCCTCATAAAAATGTATTGAAAACCGCAGATGACAGCCCGTGATAGAGTGAAGGTGAGGGGCGCTCGAGAGAGGGAGAGAGAGAGAGAGGGAGAGAGAGAGAGAGGGAGAGAGGTAGAGGGAGCAAGGGAGAGAGAGAGAGAGAATATATGCTACACCCGTTTGCCCTTGGCTCTGTGCAGCCGTTTGTACAATAACAATTAGAGTGTGTGTGAGATATAGAAGCTAATGATCGGGTCTGTCATATTTGCATATGCAAAGAGCGGCCGGGTGATTGCTTGCACGAAGCGGCACTTAGAGAGTGTAATTAGAGGCGTCTGACAGAGAGAGGCACCGCGCCGGGCGTTGTAGACAGCCCAGCCTGGCCAGAACCGGGAGAGATTCCCCAGTAATGAGCCTTGTCACAGTACACTCTACCCCCCTGTCTCTAGCCCCCGGGCTCACACACACACACACCGTACATACACACACAGACGCACAGAACATAGACACATACACAGAATACACACACACACATACTGTATATAAACACACACACAGACCTGTCTATGTTGGCCTGTTTAACAAACCCACCGTGTGCACACGCACACCCGACGAACTCTTTGACTCGGTTTTCTCAGGCATCGAGACACACATACGCACACACTTGCAAAAGCCAACGTATACTTTTCCTCACAATTCACCTTGAAACAAAGCTTAACTGAGTCCCCCTTCACCGCATAACCCATAACAACACAGGAAAAGACACCTTTTTGTGCTGAGAGAGAGAGAGAGAGAGAGAGAGAGAGAGAGAGAGAGAGAGAGAGAGAGAGAGAGAGAGAGAGAGAGAGAGAGAGAGAGAGAGAGACGCACACGCGCGAGAGGGGGGGGGAGAAAAGACAGAATAGGACAGTAAGATGTCATGTGGTGTCAGAGACATGTGGTGCTACCCTGTAGTTGTAGAACCATGTGAGAGAAAGACAAGACAAGACAGACCAAGCCAGGAGGTCGAGGTCAACAGGGGACGCTAGGCCAGGTGTTTGTTCTCGTCATCTCAAGGGTTCGTGGAGCATCCCTCTCCAGGCTGGGGTCACCTCAGGCACGGGCGCCATTAGCGGGACCACCCCAACAGCTCCGTCTTCATTAGGTCAACTCCTCCACTAATCCGTACGCAAGCATGGCCGGCTGTCAAATTGACTTTGGAACGCAAATACTAAAACGCATTAAAAAGTATTTTAAAGAAGAGTTGAGGAAGGTGTGGAGACTGTGGGAGATGGCGGAGCCCTAGGTAGGAAACATGAAACATGGGAAACAAGAGGGAAGATTCTATGGATGTGTACTTGGAACTATACATATAGAGATTCTATACATCTGCTATGAAGAACAATTACCGAAGCAAACAATTCACACAGCTGTATTCTAATAATCAGCAGAGGTAACGGTTAATATGCTGTTTGATCCAGGTGCACATTTAAATAGGCTCCAAAATAGAACCAGGTCTTCAATTTGCCCCTAATTTTCCCTATTTTATACATTTTTAAAGAGATAGGCGGACATGTTGGAAATACAAATAAAGCCTTCTATATCACGTCTGATAATAAACGAGCAAAGAAACAAATACTTCAAAATGAAAAGCAATGACTTGCACCTCTGAGAAAGTGAAGACAGAAGGTGAGTGGGAGAGGGAGAGAGAGACAGAGAGAGCGAAAGCGAGAGAGAGACAGAGAGACAGAGAGAGCGAAAGCGAGAGAGAGACAGAGAGAGCGAAAGCGAGAGAGACAGAGACAGAGAGAGCGAAAGCGAGAGCGAGGGTGACAGAGTGACAGACAAAGATAGAACGAGAGACTTTGAGACGGACAGACAGATAGATGGAGATAGGGAGAGGAGAGAGAGGTATTATTGCCACTCCCTGTTGTGTCTGACTATGACAATCGCCTGGTGAGCACTAGACCGCATCATCTCTTCCTTTCTTCTGTGTGCGTGCGTGCGTGCGTGCGTGCGTGCGTGCGTGCGTGCGTGCGTGCGTGCGTGCGTGCGTGCGTGCGTGCGTGCGTGCGTGTGTGCGTGCGTGCGTGTGTATTTTTGTGTGACTCCAACTATCCACTTGCTACCACACATTGTCAAAATACACACACCCCTGGTCGGAGAAGCAAGCCGTCTGTTTATACTTTTTGACAACCTCTAGAAAAAAAACTACCCCCTCTGCCTCTCTCTCCCCCTCTCCCCCCCTCTCTCTTACACACACACTGTCCAAATACCCCTCTACTGCTTGTCTTAAGTCTTAAGTGACAAGGAATGTTGTGTGTGTGTGTGTGTGTGTGTGTGTGTGTGTGTGTGTGTGTGTGTGTGTGTGTGTGTGTGTGTGTGTGTGTGTGTGTGTGTGTGTGTGTGTGTGTGTGTGTGTGTGTGTGTGTGTGAAAATCTGCTAATCTTTTTGTTGATGTAAACAGGAGAAGACAGATTCATCTCTGCCAGCTTCAGGAGATGAGATGCTCTTTTGTTTGGCCAGGGCACCACAGCTGCAGCCCGGAGAAAGCACACAAAATGAAGCAGACATTTATTATTTTGGTGCAGCTCTATAGAGAGAGAGAGAGAGAGAGAGAGAGAGAGAGAGAGAGAGAGAGAGAGAGAGAGAGAGAGAGAGAGAGAGAGAGAGAGAGAGAGAGAAGAGCGGCAGCTATCTAGATTGACTGTGGGCTAAGATTCATATAAAAATTGAATAATTTTAAGGATAAGAATTCAGTTTTGACATGGTATGCATCAAGGAAAAGTCTGTGCATTACAACGTGACAATTCTCCAAAAATGGTACAGTTGGGAATACTGTCAGGACTAGTGCTGGTGGGGCAGCAGGAATAAAAGGGATAGGATACGAATCCATACGAGTACTCCGGAAATGTAACTAAATGGCTCTTCGGAAAGACAATTTAAAAATCTCCGTTCCACAAACTGGCAGAAAACAACTACCAACAACTACCCCCAACAACTAGAGAACCACAAGGACAAAGGGACACGAACCAACGTAGAAACTTAGGAAGTGAATGGGTTTCTAATGGGAGAAACTTATGGGGAAATGAGGGGCAGGTGGAAGGATTGACAGAGAAGCCCAGGGGTGGGGAATGGTTTAAGCACATCTGGTGGACAGGTGGATAAAAGAAACAAATTAAATAAAAAAACTTTCAGATTACAGACGAATAATAATTACAATTAGGGCATTTAGCAGACGCTTTTATCCGAAGCGACTTACATCGGTTAATACATTGACACGCCGACGGCAGAGTCAACGTCAGGAGCAGTTCAGGTTAAGTGTCTTGCTCAAGGACACATCGACACTCAGCTAGGAGGAGCTGGGGATCGAACTAGCAACCTTTTGGTTTCAAGACAACTGCTCTACCTCCTGAGCTAAGCCCACCCTGATAAACCTCAAAATAAATCAAAGAAATTATTGCTGGTTTGTCAGCGAGAGAGTGCCGTCTCATCTCATGTGCATCATTTTGCTTTCCCAACTAAACTAAACAACCTCTTACTGTACACATTTCCCTTAACTGGTTTGCATATTATGCTGAACAGCGGGCAGCGTGTGCGTCTCAATAAGTAGAGCAGGGCACCCAGAGTGCTACCGGTTCAATACCCCACTTCTCCCGAGGATGCTGCATTGTCAAGATGGCTTCATTACTGCGCTGTATTACCGCACTGGTCTTATTTACCATGAATATAGCAGTCTATCAAAGATGAAAACCAAGGAACATAGACCATCTCTTTCATCATCCCACATGCCCTATATAACACCCACGCACGCACACACAAACACACACACACACACACACACACACACACATACTCACTCACATACACGCGCATCTGGGGATGGGAAAAAAAATAGAAAAAAGAGGCTGTTCGCCTACACGACATGGAGCCAACACAATGGGCTCCTCTGACGTGCAGGCAGGGATCTGTCATTTCCTATTTCACCCTGTATCTGTTGTAATCTTTGCCCGAGGAGCAGACTGTTTTACAGCCTAGCTGTGGAGTTCACTCTCCAACCCTATGCGGGGTTTTCTCACAAGGAGTTAACGTGCAGAGGATGCTTTCCACGTGGGTGGGGAAGGCCTATTTCATGTGATGATTTCAGATGATAGAGTGCAGTGACACAAAAACTCTCCAGACTCATTCAGAGGGCCAGGGCGTAGCCTTACACAGTAATGCTTCAACAGGTGTGACACCATGTGCACGTAGCCCAGTTTCTCCCCCCCATGTTTCCATGCAGCAAGCAGCAACCCTGTGAGTTTCTAGCTGAATATAGCTTATTTTTTGTCCTAAATATGCCGGGTCATTCTGACCCAGCAGAAAAGATTTTTTTTCAAAACCTGATCTCAAACATAAACGACAGAATAGGTCGTTTGAATAGGTTGTCCAAAAACCACCCATATGAACGTTTGCTGGAACCGCTCCCCTTTAGATTAATGGAGATTAATGGATGACATTCGTTATATTCTCAGTCGTAAAGGCAACATCGTAGGATAGTTCGGCATTAATTGATTGCATTCAAACTTCCAAAACATTTAAAGCGGATACTCAAAATGTATACATAAAATTAAGGTTTGGAATGGATTTCAAGCAGGAGAAAAGTGTACAATCCGGGTTGCTCCACGAAAAAACCCATGGCATAGTCCAGCCCAAAGAAGAATTAATGTCCTGGGTCACACAAAATGTATTATTTGAAAGAACAACATCTGTTAAATAAAATAGCACTCAACAAAACAGCTCAGATGACTACACAACACAAAGTCATTGATTCAAACGAGCAAGCGGAGTGGTTTCAGGGATATCAGCAGATGAATCATGATGGCAACAATAGAAAACTTTGGTTGCGCTAACATACTAAACGACACATAGATTCACATCAGATTGCACATTTATTGCAAGAAATGTGATCAATAAACGCGTTTTAATGCTGAAACTCTCTTTTCATATGCTGTATTTTGCTCTGCGAATAAAACGAAAACAAACGTTTTGTTTGGCAAGACAGTACCTTGACGAACGTGACGTATTGTTCTTACCAGCAAACATTTATACGGGTCGTTTTGGACGACCTATACAAACAATCTATTCTGTCATTTATGTTGGAGAACATGCTGTTTGTTTCTATTGACTATTTCTTACTAACGTATTTTATCGAATGCGTTGATCCATAGCAATAAACACTGACCATTTTTTTATTATTGAGCAGGCAGGAGTGAGGTATCTTGCTCAAGGTTGCTTGCAGCGAGACTGTAAACAATCAGATGTGAACCCAGGACCTGGGAGTCAAACACCCTCATCAATAGCTGTCTCTCCATTTCACACCATTTGAGGTGCACATATATCTGGATAGAAAAGACAAAAACAATGAATTAACAAACAAGCAAGTGCGTACATTTTGCAAAGTAAGTGTGATCAAATAATTATTAGGTAAGCAATCCCTCTGTCGAAATGTTTTCTAACAGACGTTTGCTACTGATGTATAGTAAAAGACAGAAGGCTGTCATATAAAAGATTATAGCAATTTGTTGAAATAAGGCTGTGCCCTGTTGAGTTAAAGTGTCTTCTGTGATCACTTTCCATCTCCCACGGGTACATTTATCATTATAAGACTATTTCAACACCAAAGGTCAAATTGAAATCATCCACATCCGCGTTCTATTTGTATACCATGTCTAACTGCTCTAAACACACTCTCTGTGCATCTTTCTGTGGGTATTCTAACTGGGACGGCAACCAACAGTGGTTGGATAATATTATTATTATTTTTATATAGGTAGCCAGAGTGGGGCTGGCCCCAGGGTTGCAGGTTCGACACTCTCGTGATCATAATTGCACACAATGCCAGCAGTCGAAATACAAGGGGGGGGGGGAGTGCTTGAGACTCTTGTCAGGCATTTGTCACCTCGTTCAGTCTTGTCAATGCGGAAAAGAAATTAAAAAACACACACATATGCGTCTGTCACGTCGCGGGCTTGACGAGCTCATTATCCCTTCCCATGTCGTGGCAACTTTACACCTGTGTGAATTCTAGCGCAAGCATCCACACACACATCCAAAAACACACCCCCATCGGGCACACACTCTATGTGTGAACGCAGTATAATGAGCTAGAAGTAACTAATGAGAACATTCTTCGAGCGTATACCCTTTACCTGAATCTGTTGAGCGTGCATGACGGGTGTGCTTGTGTCCAATTGATTGTGTACAGGATTAGAAACATATACTCATGTGTGTGTGTGTGTGTGTCTGACTGTCTGTCGGTTTGGATCTATTTATTGACAGGAGGAAGGGAAGCTCGGTGATCGTTGGTGGTTTGGGTCATTCAGAAATAAATAATAGCATACGTGTGTGACTGGTTTCATCGAACCTTTAGAAGAGAATGGCAGGCCTTTGTTATCTGTCAGAACGCAGGTTTACCTTTATGTAGTAATTAACCTCGGAATGGAATGTTCCGCTGTGCTTTTCAGCTGCCAAACACCAGAGCTCCATTAGTCTGTCGCGGTTGTTTTGTTGTTGTTTTCCTAATGTTTGATTATTTTAGTTTGTGTTCTTTTTTTTTTTTTGAATGATCAACAATGTCACCTTTTTTTTTTTTTCTTAATCCCTGTAACAACGTGGCCTGAGGCTGTTTACATAAAGTATCACCTCCCAAAAAACAACCCCTGCCAAATTGGCATGGTGCACAACAGGGCTTACAACAGTCATCCAGCAAGAAATATCAAATACAAAACCCTGTCTTAGTATTTAGAATAACTAAATTGACATGATTGTGGATAAATATTGATTGAGCTAGCAATATTGACATTTGTACTTCCCAATATCTTTTACAGGTGCCAGTACCCAGTGATGTGTAGGCTCTAGGTTCTCGCAAAAATGCTGTTTGAATGCTGTAATGTGAAATGTGGAAATGGGAAGTAATCCAATATTAACTCTGCTCTTGCTCTTAATATTTATGCCATCCCCTGGTTAAGTTGCTTTCAACAGCTTCCTAATTACGTTTTGGAAGGAAACCCTTAGCTTGGAAATGTAGCACCATATGGGGGAAGTCCTGTAAGTGCTTTGTGTATATGGCCACAGATGTATTGTCTTTCGTTCTTTCGGGGTTGCCTCTGTCACTTGTAGTAAATAGGCAGAGAAGAACCCTCTAATGTGGGTGTAAAACCAGCCTAAAATCTACAATACAGCAAGTTAGCACGGTTCAAAAAGCTAATTAGCATACTTGTGAAAACATTTTGCCTTCCAGTTAAATGTGTGCAACACAATGTTTCAATCAAAATATTCAATATTAAGCTGACATCAATTTTGTCTGCTACCCAACTAAACTGGCCAGCTAAAGATTTGAAGTCAATTATTTGCACATTTCTGAATGACAATTCATTGGTGGAGGAGTTTTTTTATGTTGTGTATGACATTATTTGTCTGATTGGTGAAACAAGAATAAACTCGTACTATGAATCCAAAACCTACAATATAACCATATACTATATTGCGTATGATGTGTGAATATATGTTCCCTCATATTTATTAGAAGAAAGTGAAAAAACATTTGAATTGTTCTCATGGTAACATTGGGGTAACAGTTGAGGTGCATAGTTGTATATGTTGTTGGGACTCAGGGGAAAAAAAACAACATTCAGTGACAAAGATATTCAGCCTTCGAACTTTAATGATGATAAAAAAAGTTCAATAAATGTACAAATTTAATGGAAGCAAAATGAAAACATTATCATAATATAATTACATACATAAATACAAAGAAAGTATAACATAACGCTAATATGATTCATTATATAACCTTGAGTTATTCATCAACATTATTGTTACGTTGGTTGTTCAACCATTTTTTGTTAAAAGATTTTAGTTCAGGAGCACCAACAACACACCACAATGCACAGTGAGTGCCTCAGATCAGGGCAAGGCTGAATAAACACAAGGCGGGAAAAATAGCATCCGTCTTTGGGTTCAACAGGTCAAAAGAAACGGTCTCCAAAATGGGGCTGTCCATCTTTACCCACCCACACTGCCCCCCCCTCACCCCTACACGGTCCTTAGTTTTCTTAACTTTTCCTCTTCTTCCCATGTATGGCTGTGGTTTAGCCTAGCGTTTTGAAGATGCTTGGTTAGCCACTCTGTATAGCTTTGTATCTTCCCATAGCTTTCATAAAACATATATTGGTCCCAAAGCAAGCAGTCAAGAAGTTTCATAGCCGTCAAGGTGAACCAGCTCGATTTAAAACTGCTCCGCTGCATTTTGAAGACGCACAAACAAAAGTTTTAATCCACTGGCAGATGGCTTAACTTAACTTTAAGAGGGTCAGACTCTTTGAAGTTTCCCTCAGGCTCTAAATAAACAAACTAAGGTGAAGCCATTCGGAGCTACTCTGGCGAAAGTATTGATTAAAGTGTTTAAAGTTTAGGAGAAATAAGACAAAAAGAGTTAACTGATCTTGGGGTAAAACAAAAGTTTGCAAACACAACAGTGCATGGGCATCATTTATAACCGGCACGGCCAACTAACTAGATACCCAAGACTGTAACATGAAGAACGCTGACCTTTCCATCGGCTGTTCATTAAAAAGTTGGACAGATCTCTCCCATCATTTCCCCATTGTAAAACCACAGTGCAGAATTCACAGCACTTACTGGAAGGGAGGAAAGAATTCATAGAGTGGAAATAAATATTGGACCTCGTTAAACACTTTTTGCATTCATGTGAATCCTTTATGATTGTGGAACCTCGAGCTGCTCAGACGTTCAGCCTTGCGTTTAAAATGCTTTTCTACCCGCAGCCAAGGCCTGCCTGCTTGGCCACTGGATTACAGCCTACATCAGTGGCCCGTATTACTGATGCGCTGGAATTGTTAAAGGTTATGTTGAATGTCTTATTGGGTGACTAATAATCGGGAATTGCTTGATCTAGCATTATACGTTCATACCTAAGAAGACAATCCCCTCGCTCTCTCTACACCCTATTTTATGTATGGAGACCGACAGTATATATATATATATATATATATATAAACATATGTATCTACACACACACGCACACACACGACAAGCTTAAATGCAATATTAAATATGAAGCCTACACATAACCTTTTTTTTAAATAGTTAGCAGGTTACAGAATAAATTCTGGAGGAGATACACAAAATCTGCACGGATGAACGTGCACCCGGATATCCAAAAAGTAAAACTAACAATTTGTGCCCTTCGAGTAAAAGACTGCATGACCGTTTGAAGGCCTTCTTTATATTGTCATCGGCCTGTGTGTGTGTGTGTGTGTGTGTGTGTGTGTGTGTGTGTGTGTGTGTATGTGTATGTATGTGTATGTATGTGTTCACAAATTCTTATTTGTGTTCAGATCTTGTTTTTCTTTTCGCTCTGTTGGTCACAGCAAATCTCCATGTCAAAGGATACTTTTGTCATGTTATCACTCACACACACACACACACACACACACACACACACACACACACACACACACACACACACACACACACACACACACACACACACACACACACACACACACACACACAAACTTTCATTACAACCAGATTTAAATCACTGGTCTTGTCCGACCCGACCCTCCCCTGTGCAGTCTATCGCAATCCCTCTGTCTCCACCGTTATTTCTGCTTTGCACTATCTATATTTATTTAAGACTTATTATCCAAGCCCCTAACTCCCCAATCCTACATCCCCCCCCCCCCCTCCCAGTCATCCAGTCCTTCAGTATTCATTAGCTGCAAGCCTTTAAGGGATTACCAGAGTGGTCAGGGCAAGGCGGGACAGGGGCTTGACCTCAGTGTTGTTCAGACATATGAGGCAGCGAGCCCTGCCCATCGCGAAAGCACATTATAGCTGGGTCAAAGAGATTGGAGGAGAGAGAGAGAGAGATAAGAGATAAAAAATAAAGAGTGAGGGAGCGAGAGATAAAGAGATGTAGAGAAAGAGAGAGGGGGGGGAGCAACAGAGGAAGAGAAAGAGAGAGGGTCAGGGAAGGAATGAGAGACAGAGTACTAGAGTAGGGGAGAGACAAGAAGTTGGGGAGATAGTGAGCAGCACCGGATGACTAAAGACTTGGAAGGAAGAGAAAGATTTAGCGTGAAGGTGAGGGATGGAAAGCGACAGGTAAGCAGATGGTGTTGAATGCTCTTTGTTTTGGGTGGCTGCAAGGGTTATTAAAACCTGTGCTTTCGAGAGCTTATGGTCGGTTGGAGCCACCGCATTGAGTCGATGGAGGAGGGGAAATCTACCCATCAGCCGCACAAATGGCATCCAGCCAACCCACCCACACACACACACAGCACACACACACACACACACACACACAGCACACACACACAGCACACACACACAGCACACACACACACACACACACGACCCACACACACACACACACACACACACACACACACACACACACACACCCACGACCCACACACACACACACACACACACACACACACACACACACACACACACACACACACACACACACACACACACACACACACACACAGCACTCCCCCGAACACAGTCGTTTGCTTGGGCTGAGAAATATTGGTAAAATGCATAGCTTTGATTGTGCAGTCCTTGTGATTATGTATGAGTGTGATTATTTGTGGACCTGCTAACAACACGTGTGGCACCACTGTGAGATATACTGCAAGTGTGAAGGAGATACTTAAGTTAGGGTGACCATACGTCCGTATTTCCCGGGACATGTCCGTATTTCACGTCCTGTCCCGGGTGTCCCGGGTTATTTTTAGAAAGTGAGGAAATGTCCTGGTTTTTAAAATTACCTTCTTTGGACCATTACATTGACATGCACTAGGGCACTGCCCACGGCGCTGCGTGCGACTTAGCCTAATCCCCGCCCCTATGCTGTCAGCCCTATTAATCAGAACGTAGACAACGTGACCGTCAGTCATACGCAAGCAACATGCCGAAGCGCAAGTGCTCGTTTACCGACGAATTACTAAAGAGTTTCCCGGCTTTCAGACCGGGTCGAGACAAATGGGAAGCCTTGTGCACAGCAGTGTTGTTTTTGGCAGGCATTTTAGATTTAGTTTTAGTCTTAGTCTTTTTGACGAAATGCTTCTTAGTTTTAGTCCCATTTTAGTAATTTCTATCTTTGAAAGTTTTAGTCTAGTTTTAGTCTGACGAAAACTCAAAAGGTTTTAGTCTAGTTTTAGTCCGACGAAAACTGCTGCGCGCGAGCGAGGCTTTTAGTGTGTGATGGGGGCGTGACTGTTAGGACAAGCAGCTGGCTCCATTTCTGATGTCTGAGCTCTTGATTGACATTGCACGCATATTTTCCTGGCGGGAAAAAAGCATGTTTTGAAACTTTGTTCGTCCACTCACTAACAATTTAGTCTCGTCTAGTTCTCGTCTGACGAAAATGTCTACATTTTTCGTCACATTTTAGTCTTTATATGGCTTTGGTGACGTTCGTCTAAAGGTACGGCCACACCAAACGCGTTACCCGCGTACCACGCGTATAAAATCGGCAATTTTTCCATAGGGAAGCATTGGTTTACGCTCGTATGAGGTGCGTACACGCGTATCATGCGTACCAAGCAACATTTTACTCGTGTTAGGGGCGTATGAGGCGCGTATATATACGCGCGTACATATACGCGCGTACGCGAGGAGTTCAAAAAATTTAACTTTTTACGCTCATACGCGTGATACTTAGCCGCAATAGCCAATCAGCGTGGAGCTTGACCCGACGTCACTGGCAGAGAGTAGTGACCCTTGCACAGAAGCATACGGCCGACATCTTTCTTTATTCTGGGTGGAAATAGTAACATAGTTACGCCATTAAATGCGTTTATGGAAACATTTTTAGCGAGAAATGTGCATTTTACTTTCATAATGCTATAGGTCCATCAGAACCAGGTCTTCACGGTTCAGAGACAGCTTCTTCCCTAAAGCTGTATCCACCCTGAACACACACATGCACTGACCCCCGACTGACTGACCACCCCCTAACCTCCCACTGCTGTATTGTACTTTACTTTATTTTACTTTATTATTATTATTATTATTATTTTATTTTTTTTTACATTATTTACATTTCTATTTGGTATACTGTTGTTCTTGTTCTATTTATATATTATTTATTTTCTCGAATGCACCAATTGGGAAAGCTTACTAAAAATTTCGTTGTACTTCACTCGTGCAATGACAATAAAAGGCTTTCTATTCTATTCTATTCTATTCTATTCACTCGGTGAATGTGAAGGATGTTTGGTTTGATAGTTATGACGAAGAGTGAACGCTCCGTTCACTTGCATGGACAGAGTCTCTGGTTGCTAAGCAACCTCAACGTCTTGGCGGACTATTTCTCTGCCGATCAACACTACGAATGCTGGAAACACACCAGACACACCATGTGAAGTTATTTAACCCGATTATTGTTATTTATATCCGAGATTATTTAATCTAACCCGATTCAAGCTCTATCATGCACCCAGACACGGCGGCGTTTGGGTTTCCTTCCTCGGACTACTAAATCCAGCGCAGCCACAGGCGCGTAGCTGCGTATGTAGGACCATTTTTGACACAAAATGGTCAAGCAACATTTTAGCTGCGTTACGCGCGTACATGGTACGCGGGATACGCTTTTGGTGTGTCCGCACCTTTAGTCTCATTTTCGTCATGGAAAAAAGTTATTTTTTCGAGTATACAAGAGTTTTTTTTTTGTATTATGCTAATTTGTTAATTTATTTTCTCCAATAGGCTACCTGATTGTAAATTAGCTCATTTGTTATTTTAATTATTTTCAATGATTGTTAATCAGCTCATTGGTTAACCCCCCCCCCCCCCAATAGCCCTACAAAACAGACTTTATTTTGTTCATTACTGAGGCTAAGTGAGTGTTATTTCGAGTTCAGAGTTATTGTTAACTTGTTAAGTGAAGGATGTTAAGATGCGACATTATTTATTTCATTGTGCTGTTCATTCATTACAGGAATTGTTGACTCAAGCATTTTGAATAAATACATTTTGAATACAATTATCATTTGTTATTGGAGTTATTGTGATTGACTTTTACTGAAAAGCATTTTTAATAAACCAACTGTAAATATCTTGTTCTATCTATATAATATAATATACCGGTATAATTGAATAATAATAAAATACTATTAAAGCAGCAGCATCCTCCACATGACCGCCCACCCCCCAGCCACCCCCACCCCGCCCCGACAAGGTGTGTCCTGGTTTTCCCAAATGAAAATATGGTCACCCTACTTAAGTGTAAACATTAATTCAACAGCCATCTTGGTTCTGTCACATGCCTGCTTCGGTGAAGTTAGCAGCTTGTTTGGGGTGTTGAAGTGATTATAAATAAATGGGGGGAGAGAGAGAGAGAGAGAGAGAGAGAGAGAGAGAGAGAGAGAGAGAGAGAGAGAGAGAGAGAGAGAGACAGAGACAGAGACAGAGACAGAGAGAGAGAATATAATAACACAAGAAAAGAAAACTTGTTTTGTTACATACCGTGATCATGTAATGTACTTAGAACTACGAAAACATGCATTTTGCTTCTCATGTTAAACGTCCACAAGTTCACTACATGAGGTGTGGAGTTGAGTGGAGTGTGAACCCAAGAGGTAAATATAGATCACAGATGCAGGCGGGTTGGATCACACACACACACAAAGAGCAGGGCTGGAGACAGAATAAAGAAGTGATGTTTTGTTTTGGGGGTGGCGTGTAGAGCGATGTCCTTGATGCTATTGTGTTTAGCTTTGAACTCCCATTTCAGTGGAAGCTTGAACTTGACGTACGCCAGCTTCACAAGCTGAATGAACTGTGGTTTCTTTCATGGACCTGCCATGAACCACGAGTGAGAAGAGGAGCACTTTACACCAAACATCAAGGTACTATATTGTCTTTGTCATATAGACAGCATGAGTGAGGAAGTACAAGGTGTGTGTCGTAGCGGCAGGTGTGTGAAACCTCCAGTGGAAAGCTACTGGGTTCCAATCCCAACGTCTGCAGGCTAGGTAGGCTCCTTAAACATCTGTGGCCTTACCCATACATGCCCCTTAACGACCTGTATTGGAATGCACTCTAAGTCACTCATGGATAACAGCGTCCGCTAAAAAATAATTAATATAATAATAATTAATGAGTAAATAGTAACTTTACAATTCCCAGAACCATCCCCTCTGCTCATATTAGTAGATTAATATTAGTTTGTACTTAAATGGGTATATAAGCAAAAGAAAAACAGAAAAGCACAGAAAAGCACACACACAATAGTGGGGACACATTCAGGGCCCTATTTTAAAGGTATGAAATGCAAGTGAGAAGCGCCAAGCGCAAGTAGCCCGCATCCATTCATTCTTTTTAACACTCACTCGCGGTAAAACAATGTTTTCTCACAATCAAATATTCATCATTCATAAAAGTTATGGGCTTGTACACGGTGTCTGTGTCAAAATATGTGTTTGCTGTACGGTGTTTGCAGATGCATTGATTTAAAAGTACAACTTATTACCGCTGTATCAGCTGTTATTTCCCAAACAATTTACCAAGAATGTGTGGCTAGGTATACGAGAGAAGCAAAGTGTATGCGCGAGGTGCACAAGCAACATTATGCATGCGCCCTTAAAATAGCATCTGAACAACGCGCCACTGACTTTAAACCAGGTATTTCCTGGTTTGTGGCGCAATTTTTTTCTGAAACTGCAAAGTAGCACCAGGGAACGTTTGCGCCAGAACACGCATCCTCCTTTCGCCAAACCGCCCCTTGGGGCGCAAGACCATTCCCTAATTTACCGTTGCGTGGCGGTGGAGGGAAAAGAACGCTCTGCGCCAGTTGCAAACTAGCAATGACACATGCGTCAGTGTAGAAAGTCAATTGCGCCGGAAGCAAGATAGTGCCCTCAGTCTTATCCAGCTAAATCGTTCAATATTAATACCTGTCCCAGTGGTTCGAGTTTAATTTTTGGGTTTTATCACATGCATCTCCAAACATATGTATACAGGGAATATTCTCCTATGGTCTAATTTGTCCAATTAGGTCGTCTGTGACCTAATTGGTTATTTTTCTCCTGAACCATATGTTTTTGAAAGCCGCAGGGAGTCAGAAAAAGCCTGTGTTTGTTTGCTTCCTAATGCTTGGCACTAGAATAGTCCCCTCCGCCCGGTGAATAATTCACAGATGTTTCATCTTTTAAAAGCGCCAATCAATTTCGCCCGCAGCCTGTTCGATGGAAACCACATCGCCTCCCACCGCTGTTGCAACGGGAAGAGAAGAGTGCTGGCTCACCTTCCAAACAGGAACATCTCCCACTGTCCACATTCTACATGTTCCCCCTACCTTTTTGCCATTTCCTTTTTGGACTTATCATGGATCAGTCTGCGGGCGCTCTGTCTATCTTTATTTGGTCATTGATTTTATTTTCTCCCCCTTCGTATCGCTGGGCCTCCCCATTCCCCAAACCCCCACACACACACCATGAAGGACACAGACACACACACACACATAAAAAGTGCACCTTTTACCCTTTCATACCTTTTTTAATGAGTATTTAAAATCTGTATTGTCTCGGTTTATTTTGCCACTGAAACGCCATGCTGCCCTATATCGCTCCTTTCTAAGTATCCCCTATTCACACACACACACACACACACACACACACACACACACACACACACACACACACACACACACACACACACACACACACACACACACACACACACACACACACACACACACAAAAACACACACACACACACTATCCATTTTGGTGTTCTACCAAGTACTATCAAAACCATTGCCTACCAGGTGGTATTCATAGATAAGGTACCAGTATTTTTGTGCAGTTGTGTGTCTGTGTGAATGTCTCGCTCTGTATTTTCTTATCATCTCAATTTAAAGTGAGTGTTTTCTTAATTTGTGACAAACAGTATGTGGATGCACATTAGAGAGAGCGAGATGGACTGAGACGAAGAGAAAGAAAAACAATGAGAGAGAGACGGAGGGAGAGAGAGAGAGGCCATCCCCTTTGCAACCTCTTTTTCAATATCTTGTGTTTATAAAGCTTGGTAGCTAGGCAAGAGAGGCTAGAAACAGAAACACCCTCCACTTGCACATCCCTTCGCCCCTTCCCATTAATCTCCCCTTACACATCTACCTTCCAAGCCTTCTGGCAGAGCAACAGAAAAAGCAGCAAAAATCTGAATAACATACACATAAAATGCCCACCTTGCGCGCGTCACTCGCCTGTCACTCAAACTATCATTTCCTGTGTTAAAGACCCAACATTTCCTACAAAGATATTTCCCTACAACGCCAGCTGCTGAATTGGGCTTCTCATACAGGTTCAGAAGCTAGATACTGAAAAAAAAAAAAGGAATATACTTTCTGCAAAGTATTTTTCTTTTCTGAGCAAGAATGATATTTATTTGATTGTCCAGTTTGGTCATTGACTTGGTGAGCGCTGACAAAGAACTGCTGTGTCTTTGTCTAGCATCATATGTTTTGGAACTACAAGGGGCCTTGGAGACAAAATTATCTTATAATTTGAGTATACCATCTGAATAATGTTCTGCAGAGAAACTCAAAAAAAGGTTTTGCCTGGATAAAAGGGTCTGAATAACCTTAACATTAGAACACAATGAATCCATTTTATGTGAACTTTTCTTGGCTTGCTTTGGAAAGTCAAAAATTAAAGAAGATTAAAGTCTCCTTTCTGTCCGAGAAGCTGCTGGAAGACAGTAGTCAACAATGTCCAAAAACATGAGCACCAGTGCCAAATAGGGCTGCCAAAAGTTTATATTCACAGCATATGCCGGGGCTCAAATCAGTATGTCTGTGTGATATCAGGCCCATGCTGGATCTCCTCTCTTCATCTCAGTACTAAGAGGCCACCTGCTGTGGACAATAAGGTCCAACTCAGCTCTCGGGAATTCAGGGTTCTTAAAAAATATATACACAACTTATTCAGCCCAAATAGCAGAGATAAGGAACTTTGGAGAATTGTTTCAAAATCCATAGTTGAATAGGAGTGTTGCTGTTGTTTCTTTCCATGCCGGTCGAAGAAACATAAGTGTATTCTGTGGCACACACACACACACACACACACACACACACACACACACACACACACACACACACACACACACACACACACACACACACACACACACACACACACACACACACACACACACACACACACATATATCTGTGTATGTATGTATATGTATGGAGACAAATAATGATGGATATATATATATATATTAGAGCTGTCAGTTAAACGCGTTATTAACGGCGTTAACGCAAACCAAACCAATTTTAACGGCGTTAAAAAAATTAGCGCGCGATTAACGTAATTATTTTATTTAAAAAATATATATATTTTTTTTTTCTCAAAACAAAGAAGCAGTAGCCTGACTGCTATGTTCAAATGACATTTGTTCAAAGCAGTCGTTTAATTGCACCATAGGCTCTTTTTTTGTATCGTCCTGTTTTGATCAGTATGCCAATGTTGTTATCAATAAAAAATCATTTGCACAAGGCAAGCCGATGCACTTCACCATGTTGATAAGAGAATTAAAATGAGAAGAATTATGGGACAAAGAAATCAAGGGATATTTAGCATAGAAAAAGAATTTGCGATTAATCGTGATTAATCGTGAGTTAACTATGACATTAATTCGATTAATCACGATTAAATATTTTAATCGCTTGACAGCTCTAATATATATATATATATACATATATGTGTGTTCTTGAATTTAGACAGTGTTTTACATTGTATGTTGCTGTTGTAACAGTTAATTTACAATCTGTTTTTTGTATTCTGTACTTGGAGATGCAGAACTTTTTTATAGTAGTTGCTACAATATTGATTGTGGGCTGTATGCTTTGACAGTTGTCTACCTCCTTTGTAAGTCGCTTTTTTTTATTACTAAATAAATACACACACGCACACCACCGTCATTCCAGGACCGTCGTGTGCTCATACATATATATACATATAGATACGTACATATGCGCAATTCCCGTGCGTGGGGACATTTGTGATACAGGCCGATGAAATAGTTCTGACTCTAAGACAACATTTGGGATACAAATCACCAGTGTTCAACCCTCAGTATGTGCGACAGCGTCTGCGTTGAAGCCGCTGCCAAATGCGAGCCGACAGGCTAAAAACAAACTACATGAATAAAACATGGCTGATACTCTTTTCATCTTCTGCTTTTCAAATGCTCATTACTTTGGTTGCAGCCGGTCTCTCTCTCTCTCTCTCTCTCTCTCTCTCTCTCTCTCTCTCTCTCTCTCTCTCTCTCTCTCTCTCTCTCTCTCTCTCTCTCTCTCTCTCTCTCTCTCTCTCTCTCTCTCTCTCTCTCTCTCTCTCTCTCTCTCTCTCTCTCTCTCAGGATTAAGAATAGAAACCTATTCTCAATCCTGCTGCATCCATCACATTAAAAACCCGTAGCACACTGAAAAACTACACAATCAAAAGGTTCAGGGGACTGAAATCCGTCTTGAGTTATGAATTTGTCCAAAAGTAAGTTCCTTTATGGTTGAGTTTTTCTCAAAAACATGTTTTTTAAATAGTCGATAAATAATACATGCATACCCATTTCTGTCTGTTGGGATAAGGATATTCAGTATTTTTCTCAATCAGAAAACATCAATTATTTCCAATAGTTCCCAGCCTGAGAAATCCCTTTTTTTTTTTTCTTTGGAACAATTGGAATAGTTCAGTTCTAAATTATTTTTCTTTGCTTCCAAATCTCCCATTGCTTATGTTAGTGCTGCCCCTCTGAAGCGTGCACACACACACACACACACACACACACACACACACACACACACACACACACACACACACACACACACACACACACACACACACACACACACACACACACACACACACAGCATATATATATGTACAAATACATATATATATATAGAGTGATTACACATATTTATATATACTAATTTATTCATCCTATTGCACAGTGTTGGTTATTTCTTACTGTAAATGTTGTTGCTTCCTTTTCATGTTAATATCGTTCATGTTGTTTTTGCACAAACCTGTAATCATTGCTTTTTTCCCTTTCACTGTACATCCTCTATGTATACGTGATGAGTAAAGCTCTTGAATCTTGAAACACACTGTCACACAAAATCCCAATTTAATTGCATTCACAGTCAATCTCGCATTCCTTTTGAACTTGCCGAGAATGATCCGCTGGTGGTGTGTATTGTTGAAACAAGTTTGTTAAGTGCTGACTAAATTTCATTCATCTCAGCAGTTGCTTTGGAGAAAATGGGTCACAAGTCCATGGCCTGTTTTTTTCCTTACTTAACCTCTCTGGCATCAAACAGCATCTTGCTGACTTCACTGGAGGTTTACCTCATGATGCTCACAGAAACACACACACAGACACACACGCACACACACATGCACACACACACACAAGAAGTTTGTGCAAGTTTTCCAATAATCCTGGAGTTTAAATCACAAGGAAATCAATACCAAATTTAATCACTAGATTTCCTCTGTATAGGTCTCTAGGATAGTATAAGATTTATATTTTCTGCAACGCATCCATTCATTCATACCACCCATCAGTGATTGAGGAATCTTGGTATTGTTTCTTGATCCGATGATCAGTTAAAGATATACGAAATGACAGTTGGTTATGCAATATGTTCCCTCAGTCTATAGGAATAACTGTTCCTTAAGACTGCCATGGTCAGATAAATCCCCTAACAATCCCAAAGCACAGACAACAATACTTCAGCTTCATTCTCCCAACCATTGAGCAAAATTCTTGCAAAGGTGACCATATTTTTATATAAAGCTGTCCAAAATCAATGTGACTGAATCGCCATGCTCAATCAGTTTGGGAACAAGGTCTTGGTGGTGTTCAACCAACGGCAAACAAAAACCACACACCAGTCCAGTTTCTGAACGCTTGTGACCTTTGCCTCACAACAAAAACTACAATTCACAACAAAATGGTTAGCAGAAGGGCAATGAGGATAGAGTGCAGATACAGAGAGCAGTGGAAACCAGGGGCTTCTTGATGGATTCTTAAATTCTTAAAGGCCAGGGGTACTTGATGGAAATCTAATGGGGTGAGATGGGTTCTGTGTGCTGAGAGGGTTTTTTCTTCTAATTGACTGGGCGTTGAGTTCTGATGAATTATACTGGTTGGTACTCGCTTGATTAATGATCCACCAGAGTTTTGATTTGGGTTCGGTTTTTTTCTGGCAGAGATGAAATTGTACCAGGATTTGGGTTGGGAGCACTAACTGATTTGTACGCAACTTTTAAAATGTCTTTAATATGAAAGGGGGGGGGGGGGGGACATTCTTCAGCAAGAAGATAATCTTCTGGTCCTTAATTGACACTAGATAGTCATCATGTTACAGGAGCCTGCCTATCTATGGGACTCCAACCCGCACCTTGTAAATGAGGTGGGGAGGCCATCCAACCCCTAACCTAGAAGTATTAACGCCTTGAGCTAACAATTGAACAACAGAAGATGGTGAGCTCCATACGGCTCTCCTCAAACCAAGCAGTAAGTGAGATGTCTTCACACTGCCTGTATGTGGACATTGACTAATTGTCCAGACGTTAAAAAGGGTTGCAAGCTATAATTTGTGCAGAGGGGGAATAGGTAGTGAGGTCAAACACAGCCCAGGGGGGACACCACTATTTAATATCACGTACCTTGGTTTAAGATAATTCAACAACACACAACACTGGGCCCTGTCCTGCAGGAAATTCTCCATTCATAAATCGAGAGTGGACTGAAACCTCCCGCCCTCAGGCGGAACTCCTCTCCTTCTGTTCTCATAAAAATATATCATGGCATATTACAACTATCCAAGGTTAATGAGCTGCTGGCTCATTAACCTGCAGATTCAGTGAGACGATCCAAAAGAAGAGAAACAGGTAAACAAGCCTGAGATAAAACCAAATCTAAATTGAAAATCAGAGGAGATCACAACCATTGCCAGCAGCTAGAAAATAAACACAAATGCTCCCCAAAATAATGTCGTTGTTGACCTTCTCCCTCACAACAATTCTCTAGCACTGGATTATCGTCAGAGCAGAGAGAAAAACCAAGAAATAAAACCATGGAATAATGAGCCACACTAATGTGTGAAGGAGGCAGACATACAAGGGGGGAGGGATCAGCATGGAGCCGGTTCCCTCCAACTGCTGATGGCTCCACCGAGCATCTGCAGCTGTCCACCTGAGGGAGTCAGAGCAAATCAGCCCAGAAACCAGATGAGCAGAAAAAATGAGGACGGCTCCAGAAGACAGTAAATAGAAATACTTGGTGAACAAAGTACTCCTCCAAAATGTCCTCCGTTCAGAGGTATAACGTAACATAAGATAAATGTTTAGTAAAATAAGGGTATTTCCTTTTAGTATGTTGGAAGACTCTTCCTCCTTAATGATGTATCTGAAAAGCCACTGACAATTAGACAGAGGGTCTAATTGTATATCTGTAGGTGATAGAGGACATTCAGGGGCAATAAAGCACAGGATCCTGCTTTCTTTATTTCTTAGTATAGACACCGTATTCACTAATTTTGGCATATGCACAAACTGTTCTCTACATTCTGTACTTTCAGAATCTTACTTAAGGCAACTCGTTTTTAGCTGATATGCCTTGAGCACATCAGTTTATAATGCTGTGCTAGAATCCGGCTGGTTAATCCTGGGCGAGGTGCTTTGGGACGTGGTTGAACACTGGGTTATACTGCTCCTCTGTAGCCCTTTTACACAATGCTATCAAAAAGCATAGGCACAGAGGTGGAGGGAGCCCCTTATTTTAACACCAGCCTACCCAATGGACTGCATTTACTGGTCTGCCGAGCTATCGTGTACATGTAGGTCAATTTTGAAATAGCACGAAATGGCTACCCATATCGGCCATCATCATCAACACATCCTCAAATCATTGAGCATCTATGCATGAAATCAATCATTTAATTGCATTGGTGGAAGAAAAACAAGGCTCGCTTGTAAGTACTCGCTTGGGGAAAGCTATGGGGTCTTAATGAGTTTTAAAGTGAAATTAGTTCAGCACTTCAAGGTCATTAGCCAGGTTATGTAAATGTAAATGAGCACTTTTAATAATATATATGATTTCAAATGGGCTAGACGCCACTCGTCTCAGAGAAGTGACCTACATGTACATTTTGTAGGAAAATACAAATCTAATGTCAGAATCAAATCGATGATTATGGTTCAATTAATTGATTCACCAGAGACGATCATCAGGAAGGTTGACGCTATTCTTCTTGAGTCTATTAATACCACCTCTCCGACCATCTCTAACTGCACACTCTTTTCAAAGATGGCAAGACAGAAGAAAATACACACAGAGACAGAGACAGTCAGGCAGACACACATAAAGAGAGACACTCTGACAGACAAACACAGGCACAAATACATAATAACAAAATGTCTATATTATGTATCTCTTACTTCTTCTTGCTCCTTCGTATTTCCCCATTATGCAAACGCTAAATTCCCAGCGGAATTTGTTTGTTTTCCATTTAGTGATTATCCATGTGTGTGTGTGTGTGTGTGTGTGTGTGTGTGTGTGTGTGTGGTGTGTGGTGTGTGTGTGTGTGTGTCTGTGTATGTGTGTGTGTGTGTGTATTTGTATGTGTGTGTGTGTTTATTGTCTTCCCCGGAAATAATAACAACACAGCACACAAGCATACACAAACAAGGAAAAGAAAACAATTAATATTTAACATCATCTTCCAGGCAATTACTAGCGAGTGGCTGTGTATTTGTTAGGTTCGGTAATTATTTGCTTCAAGTATGTAAGCGAGTGCATCGCGTGGCCAGGGGAAAGGTAAAGTAGCCGCCTGCCGTTCACTCACATGTTAAGTTCTGGCATATTTGGGTTATTATTCAATGTGTCATGACTCGAATTATGATAACCATTTACTGCATGAAGGTCAAACTGCAGTCCCTGCATTTATTTTTTATGCGTCAGAAGAGACATATCAGACGCATCGCATTTCCACCTAAATTGCCTGGAATTATAGAGACTGACATTTAATGAACTAGCAATCTTTAAAGGCAACTCAAGCAAACCCCATAAGACCTACGATATTATTGACGTGTGTTCGGTTTATAATGTTGGTTATCTGAGAATAACAAAAAGTGGCTTCAAATCGTTCTCACTTCAATGCTAGGGTTTGTCAGTCCAAGCAAAGGCTACAATTTATATTTTGAGAAACAATCTCAGGAAAGATCACCTCTCGGATAACAACATCATGAGTGGCAAACATTGCAGAGTCCGGCTGTGTCATGTGCATCTCAATCCTTTGAGGAAAAAGAGGAGCTCAATCCTTTTAAGCTTCACAGTTCACATTAAACAATTACAGTTTAAATTGAATTTCAACTGTCAGTCATTGAGCTCTCCCTTTCGCACTGACTGCTACTAATGATCGCTTGCTCGCATCCCACTGTTTGCACTGTGTCAGAGACCATGGGTCCACAGGGCCGGCTAGCAGGGCTGTCACACAATTACAGTGGTTTGTCACTGAGCAGACGATAAAATAAATAGGCAATTGTAGAGAACCTACATAAGGAATAACATGATGATTCTGACTGCTTCGTCTGTTTGAATACTCAGCTTACTTGGATTGTTCAAAATGTGCTGGCACTTCACAGAAAATACAGAATAAAAAAAAATGTATGAATAAGAGACAAGTTGAGTTGTAAAAAAAAACATTAAAGTTAAGCAATAGTTTTGATTTGGTGTTGTTTCATTGTTTATTATTCCTAAAGATTGTCAGCGGTGATTGATGAGGTAGTTTGTGGTAATGAAGCCTATTTTTATTGAGGGAGAGAGAGAGAGTCAGAGAGAGAGAGAGAGAGAGAGAGAGAGAGAGAGAGAGAGAGAGAGAGAGATGGGTGTTCAAACATCTGCAGCGTCTTTCCTTTTCATAAACTTGGATGGATCAGCGCAATAAACGTGAAAAAGATTCCTCGCTGTGTGTGTGTGTTTGTGTGTATTTTATCCTGCTTATGTGTAAACTAACCTCAAATAATTTTCTGCTGAATCCTTGTTTTGCTTCCACTCTAATCTTCACCGGGTTTACGCAGAGATGATATGCAGGCCTAATGCACATCAATCAGCCGCCAGAGCACAGCACACACAGGGTATATATCAAAGATCAACCTCATGATATCAGGTCATACATATTCATACCGTACCGGATTTGTCGAAGTCTTGGTGATTCATCGAGGCCAACTCAACCAACCGTTTTGTCATAACAACAAATAAATAAGCATGTTGATTGTTCATGCAAAACAACATGCTCTAAGCCAGCATTTCATTAACTTGAACCAAGTCAGGGCCTAGTTGTTCTTGGTTAAGCCTCCGGGGCCCACTTAGCCAGACATCAATATGCCAGAATATAAACACAATTTTGATCCCCGAATTAACATTCATGTCAAACTTAAGTGGGCGGGCGTTTATTGAAAAATATGAAAAGTGATTGGTTTACTGTAAATGTTATGGTCTGATGGGTCCATGAGTATTTGGCGGTAAAACTGCACACATAATCAACTGCAACAAATCTTTCAGTATAACTATAACAATATACAGTTGGAGTTAGGGCCATTGCAGGTCTGCGACCCATGATGTGTGAAACGTTGCGCTAAGCAACCAATTAGACACAAGATATGATTATATACATAAATACACGTATGTATGGATAACCATAACATATTCATGAATGTCACGTGGGCAGTCTAACAAGAGGAAGAGAAAAACGTTTGTCGTACTTCTCAAAGCCCGGTGGGCCAGAAATCCCACAAGATAGCCATGTCAGCAGTACAGTTTGGTACAATCATGATCCAATTCATTATAATTAATAATTATCAATATGGTTTGTCCTTTCCCTTGACCCATGGAGTTATGGTGTAGGTTCTATTTCTCCGGTTTATTCACTTGCTAAGTTGTAACGCAGCGAAACAAACTTAATTGAGCCAATGGACTTAATGGAGCTAATTGGAAATGACCACATTGCCTCTTTTATGTCAAGCAAATCCAATATACAAAATACAATTGGAAAAAACATTTAGTCAATCTATAGAAAACTAAATAATTGAAGAGGATACTCACCAACAAAGCTGTAAACCATAGTTTTACTACAGTTAATTTCCTACTTCCTGTGAGTCATACCCTGTTTCATTCAGTGTGTTTCCTGTCAATGACATCCTGTTTCCTGTCAAAGAAACAGGCATACACAGAATGAACCTGGCATCAAGAGGCCATTAATGAATAGATGGTAAAATACAAGTTTTTACCAAATTAATAACTGAACAATATTTATGACAGGTCAGAAAAAAAGAAACACTGTTTAAATGTTAATTTGTGGCGCTTGTTCTATTAGAAATCATCTATATTTTTCTTTAGATAAATACTGTAGAAAAAAGGCTTTTCCCAGGGTATAAATTATCATCGTGGAGACAGGAAATGCCTATATCCATACAGGGTATGTCTTTATTTAAAGCATAGGGTTGATGTTATGTCTAAAGCATGGGGAGAGTAAACACCCTTTGAGGGCTTCTGTAGAAGTCTCTTTAAATTATTATTCTAAAGTCTGATTTATGAGACTAATACTTAGCAGACATCATGATTTAAAACACTTAGTCCCCTGAGTTACACTCATTATGTTGAAGTTTAATGACAGCTAGAGAGGAGGCATTTTCACCTGTATATCGCCTGAATAATAAGATTTAGCACTTTAGGTTACCAATACAATCTGACATCTCGGTGACAGCTACCAGTTCCTTTCTTGTCGGAAAAAGCTCTACAACTATGCCTATTACTAACAATAGTATTAATACAACAACTATTTCATGTAATAATATTACAGAATTACCAGCAGGTTGTCTCCCATCAAGTAACACATTCGCTGTTGAGGCCAGAAACAATTATAAAAAGTAGAAGAAACACCTGCAACACCCTCTCGGGGGTATTGTTAGAGACTTGGGATCCAGGAAACTTTGCCAGGTTGACATTGATTTCTGCCAGTAGGCATTGGAAGAGGAAGTCCTTATCCATCATAAAGACCCCGACGCTCACCTCAAGGAGATCTGGCATCGAGACGTTTTGGTAGTTCCCTGCGACAAAGTATCCCCCTAGCTGCCAGATGGCGTTATCGTGCCAATTAAGGGTGGATGTTGTCGCTCCCTTGTAGTGTGAGGAGGCCTCAGTGTCGAGGACCACACAAAGATGTTTTGGAAATCACTATTTTGAAAGTTGCTGAACAATGTTGGCCATGGCTCCACCTGGCCAGGTTGGCAAACTGCCATGCATAAAATAAAGATAGTTATCCCTCTTGTTACGCTCTCTATGTTAAACAATTTCTGCTGACTGTGACTCAGCAAGCCTTAAAGCTACTGCTGATCTTAAATACATTGCACTTTCTATTTTACTCATTTCTTTGCACATGTTTTCTTTTACTTATCTATTATTTTCTATGATGACAATGTTTATATGTCAAGCACTTTGAGTCTGCCTTGTGTATGAAAAGTGCTAGATAAATAAAGTTGCCTTGCCTTGCCTTGCCTATACATCTAGGTGGACACTCCCACTTGTGATGTCATTAAGGCTCAGGAAATGGCACATTTTCAAACTGCTTTTAATGGCTAATCACACTCACACCTGGTGGTATAATAGGGGCCCGTTAAATGCTTAATTTAAGGTTAGGTTTGATACAAATGAAGACGGATTTCATTGAAAGATTTTTGACCAGCTGTACCATTACCCGTTTTCCCTCCGTCTTCATTCTCCTGCACTTATGAACCTCCTGTTGAGAGATCAGTCTCACTTCAGGTTTAAAATGAAACCGGCTCGGAAATATCACTCCTATTGAGATCAGATAACATAACTCTATGACATCTAATGCGCGCTTCAATAAATCTGTTGTTTCATCTCTGGTGGAAGCATTCAGGTCAACCAATTTGTCATCACGGCCATTCATAGGCTACTAAGATATCTTGCAGCTGTCATTTTAGCTCAAATGTATTTTAAATCACCAGTGTGTAAAGAACAAATAAAAACATCCACCCACAGCTCAATCAACTCTGGGCTCATTTCCTTTCAACATCAATTTTGTATGTGGTGAAAAAGGCAAGAAAGTCGTGATTCTATCTTTCTCACCAAGGGCGCTAGTGAAGGGCTGTGAAGAACCGAAATGAAACACCTCCAACGATAAAGATGTAAAGCGTTTCCAAGCAGTAGGTTTCATTTCATACACGCACAAAATGTTGAATAATTCTGGACAAAGAAAAATTACTGCAGTGATCCAGCCCAGTGTTTTTTTTGTGTTTGGCGACATTGATTTTGGGTTGCTATGGTAACTGAATTTCACCATGATTTTGGTGTTAAAGGTCCAATTGAATATGGTTGAAACTAGAGTTCTAAACGTATTGACTCTGTCCTCCATAACGATGTCCTGATGAGTGGTAACTTATGCATTTCATAGGGGCGTCCTTGACTGAGATTTTGCAGTCAAATCTGATTCATCAGGTCAGACCCATGGTGGACTGATCGTTGACTTATTCATAACATTCTTTTTATGTATGCAGCTCAATGATGCCTAATTATTTTTACTTTGGAGTGGTTCGCATGCTGGAAAATAATCAACTGAAGTCGGGTTTTCACACAGCTGTCCAAAAGTGAGCCGTCTAAAATCTCTTTTCACAATATTTCTGTTATCTTTGCACTCAATTTGGTTTCAAGAAAATATAGGCTACTATTATTATAGCCTGCCTAATACACTATTATACAGGCTAATATAACCTTGAATAATATGATAAGGGACATAATATATCTATGGAATCAAACAATGGCCGATGTCTGACACCCGGTAATCACAGCCGAACATGACAAAACCTGCATCGTTAAAGAGAACGTAGAAGCGTTTGACTTATAACAAATGTCAGATGCATGTGAATGTACCATTCAATCAGTACCATTAAATTTAGCAGAACACTGAAAATGCACGTCTGAGGACCGAGAGAGGGAATCCTTTTCACCAGCGCAAGTGGCATGATACAACAGCTGCTGTGGACCCAGCTTGCATTTCTCGTTTTTGGTATCGTCTTTAATGATTTTGAAATAAAGACAGAGTCAATTCGCCACACACTCAAAATAACATTGTATAATTTCGAGGAAGGGATTAGAAACGGTTCAAAGAACGAAAAAACAAAAACGAAAACCGGTAACTGACTTTTAGTTAGTTTTTGGATGAACGTGATGGAAAACAATAAAAAAATCAACGACTCTGAGATGGTAAGATCCAGTGTTTCCCCTACAATTGTAACGAGGACTCCCGCCGGGCAAAAAAAAAACGACATGCAGCGAATAATAAGTAATAAAAGTAATAAAAGAAAATATGCAATAAAAATAACACAGCATTATCTTGACGCGGTGGGAGTCCCTTTACGCAAGTGTGTCAAAGAGAAAATGTATCTCAAAAACCTACACTAACAAAAAGACGCTCCCTTCACCAAAATATCCTATATATTAAAATGATAAAATTTTACTTGAGTTTTACTTTTTAATCCAATAATTAAATAGTGTAGCGAATGGCTGTTTCGCGTCTGGGGGGGATTATGATAAGTAGGTGTCTTCTGGAGACGCCAGTTTGCCTGTTCAATAACTAAAATAGGCTACCAACCTTTACATAGAAAGTTGGGTATCCAAAACTAAACTGTTGCGATAAAACCCCACACTTTCATAGTATAGTATAGTAGATTTTATTTGGACATGGACATGACAATGTCATCGGACGACCCAGATGCATTGTTTACAGTGTATTAGCATAAATGCTAGTTTACAACACCTGTCCACAGGAGGCTTTTTGAAAACAACAAAAGAAACTAAACAAGACAGAAACAAGATAAAATACTGATAGTGATAAT
The DNA here is from genome assembly GCF_031168955.1 of Gadus macrocephalus. NCBI lineage: Eukaryota > Metazoa > Chordata > Actinopteri > Gadiformes > Gadidae > Gadus > Gadus macrocephalus. Next base: position 5,571,161 of record NC_082395.1, on the reverse strand, counting down.
TAAAAATAGTAAAAATGCAGTATACAGTAGAGTACAGAGCAGCAATATAATGAGTCGAATATATATATAGGCTACGTAGAGAACAAAGGCAGCATGATCAAACAATAACCAGTTGTAAATTATTTGTGTGAGCACTGTTGATTTGATTTGAGCCGTTGTTTAAGTTCTCTGTTAAAAGTGTTGCTGTTAGTCTCTAGTTTTAGACTAGTGGGCAAGAGGTTCCATAGTTTTGCCCCCTTTGCAGAGAAGACAGACTGACCGAAAGATGTCCTGTGCATGGGAACAAGACAATCACCATTGATGGAGGCTCGTGTATTTGCCCGACGAGATGTCATCAATACAACCTATATTCACATACCTCATTGCAAGTAAACATTGGCTTATAGCGCCGACTCTTATGGAGATTAATGTTCGCGATATATACCTGTTTATATCTAGGTCTATGATTGTAGTTTACCACTATTGATGCAGTTAGAACACTGTGAAACTAGCCTTTGTCCTACAACTTGTACAGTGTCTGGGTATCTTGGTGACAATGATAAAGAAACCTGAACGTGATTTGCTAAACAGATAGTTTAGCAAATCTAGGAGAGAGACGCAAATTGCAGACCGGCTGCTGGGACAATTTTTTTTTTAGTGCGTATCCCCTGACATGAAAATAATTCAAGAGGAAACACTGGATGCAATCTATCCAATATACAGTATATGTCCTTACCTTTTCCACATTCTAAATGACTGAAACTGTTGAATAAGCTACCACCAGGGATACTTAGACTATATGTTTAGTACCCTATGAGGCTTTATGTTGTTTAAAAAAAGCTTATTGTGTCACCTGCCATAAGTAAATGGACAGTAGAGCTTGGCCCACTTAATTTGTCCAATTAGCTGGTAAGCAATGCAGCATTACAATTAGCCTGTTGCGCTTTCTTCCAAACTAACAGATGGGATGACAAGCCAGCACCAACGTTTTGGACTACAATTCTGTAGACAATATATCACACTGCATGCTAGATGGATGCTCCGACTCCATTCAGAACAAAAAATGAGGAAATCTTTTGCGTCACATCCAGAGGAGACATCCCACAGTGCGTGCAGGGAGCATCTTCAACTGATACATGATCGACTGCATCAAAGGGGACCGCCGACAGCCAAAGAACACTAGACTCTTTACTGATGAAAGAAACCTTGCACAATATCTGTTCAATTAGCAACAGACATATTTGAAAGAAGACAGCTCGAAACTTGTAACAGTAAATGGTCAAATGGAGTTTATTGCAGAAGAGCTCTGCAATAAAAGCTTCTGATGTTAATGATGGAAGCGACAGCATGTAGGGTGCGCTCCATTCTTGGAATGAATGTCCAGTATAAAGATGACCAGCAAACAGTGCTAATATAAGAACTTAAGCAGTGAGGAAACTTACAGAGAAGCACACTGGAAGCTGTTTCTCATCAATCGTCAGCACAGTTCTGGGGGAATATAATTTAATACTAAATCAGATCTATTCAGTCACTGTCGACTGATGATGGTGCTTGCATGGTTAAAGCAGTGTCACTGATGACTGAGATGCAGGAAGAGGGGATCCAGAACATAGATGAGGAGCATACTGACGAGGATGGGGGCGATCGTGACTTGGTGGAGGACTCAACAAATTTGAGGTGGAGCAGAGGAGGTGGAGATCAACAGAATCTCCACAACACTGTTTGACAATGTAGCCTTTGTTCCGGCTGTTTTTGCTTGACCCATGTTACAAAGTCCTCCTCACTGGCCACCAGACCGACCTGGCTAATGTCCACCTCTCTAGAGTGTGGGGAAAAAAAAATCTGTCCCTGGCTGCATCCTCCGCATTTCACTGTCCAATTTGTTAGACGAGTATGCTAAAGAGAGGCTAGACATAAATGAAGCGAAAGCATCTTTACTCATTGTCTAGCGCAAATCCTGACCCATACAAGCTTGCCATGAGTGTGCTGACTGTGCCCGGGCCGTTGCACACGTTAGCGTAGAGCGTGCTTTTTCGTCTCCCCAATGTAATCTTTCCACTTTGCACAGCAATCTTAACAATCTTTTCACTTAGGCTGAATAAGCAGTTTGGTATGTAAGCCTGGTAGCTGTCTATTTAAAAACAATAACTTGAGTTAAAAGAACATAGAGCATCTTAACATATTGGGCCCTGGGCAGTGTGACATGTGTTTGTGCTCCAGTTCTAATGGAGAAGGTTTTGTTGGAAATACTTTTCCAAACAATAGTTTTGAGGAAAAACTTGATTTTTGTGATGGTCATGTTCCAACACTATACTGCAGCCTGATGTAAACTGTTGCTGACTGTTGGAAAGGAAACATCTAAAAGTAAACATAAAATGTAAAACTGCAAGAGATTTAATGTCATTTTATTCCATTTTCAAAGTTGAAGGCAAACTTAGCCTTCAACTGCACCCACACCCATCCCATTATTGTTGTCTAATAATATTTGTAGTGGTAGCATATTTGAATAGTTACTTTGCATTAAAGGCACCCAGTGCAACTTTATGTAAACATTCAATGAAAAATAAACATTCAATTTCTAGTCTTTTTTACACATAGTAAGTTTCAATAACTCCATACCATTACATATCGACATTCAAGGAGCAAAGATGAGACGTTGTTGTGTGGTGAGAACTGATAGAAAATCGTAAACAACAACAATCGCCGGTGGGGAGAAGCCATTTTTCCATTGACTGGAAGCCTGCTTTATTTATTGTAGGTTACAAAAAATAAAGAAAATGGCGGCATTGTTGTTGTTATCGATTTTGTATCAGTTCTCACCACACAACGACGTCTCATCTTTGCTGCTTAAATGTCGGTATGTAATGGTATGGAGTTATTGAAACTTACTACGTGTAAAAAAGTTTATTTTTAAGCCTCGAAAGTTGCACTGGGTGCCTTTAATACCCATTTGAGATTTCATGCAACATGCAGGTAGGCCTACATCTTGTAGATACCACATTCAGCCATTATTTAAAAAGTAACGCAATTAACTATTAGCCTTTAAGGTTCTAACCGGTTATTCATTATAAAAGAAGCCTGAGAACCACGGAACAGAACGGAAAATAAAGTTTCTGCTCAGAACAAACCTAAGTTGCATTTTGCTTTTAATCCCTGCTTATAGGCTTTTACTTCGAGAAGCCATGCAATACTGTGTTATTACTCATTTAGCTCCCCCATCTGCCCAATTACATTTCCCAATGTTACACACAGCCAATATTTCCGACATGGCAATTTGACTATTAAAAACGACGTTGAGGTCGACGGTGGTATTTAAATTCAGGTCAAAGTGAATAATAGTAGTTGTCTTAATTGCACTCAGCCAATGCCTCATTTTCTGCTACAAACTGTTCTAATTAAAAGAGTAATCCTCTCCTGGGGTGCTTATCTTTCAACACATTCTTACCATCCAGCCAGTTAATTAATCACTGATTGACTAGAACTGTCAAAACTGGACCCATCACAAAGACTAATATGCTAGCTAAAGCCGCATTCATGATACGTTATGTCTGTTCTTGGACACACTGTTGGCTTTTTCAATAAATAAGTGCTTTCATATTGAAGTGGAATACCACTAAGACTAACCATCTAATTGACTTGACCAAAGACTATCCCTATCCCAATGCAGATTGCTTATGCATTTAAAGCTACATTTGCCATGGCTTTGCCGTCTTAAACTCTAGATTATGTTCATTGATTTAGTAGCCTATATGCTAGCTAATTAACATCTCCATGTGTCCGTTCCTTCCCATACGTTATACAGCGTTATGAGAAATCTATTATGTGTTGTACTGCAATGATCAAACAAAGTCAAGAACTTGGACAATTTAAAAGTAGCGCAAAGAAAAGTATAAATAGATCGGACATATAATTTATATTAATCGCAGTTGCCAAAAAAATTGAGATCAGGTCCAAAATGGGGGTAGTCTATCTAAACAGTGGATCTGATATGTTGAAGAGGCATCTCATGGCAGACAATATGCAAAACTCTGCTGCTCATATTTAATTCAAGACTAACAACACAGTCAACATAAATTTTTTTCCTAAAATGTGCACTTCTTACGCAACACATGGAATTAAGAGGAATATGAATAGATCGTAGTGATTATGTTGCTCAGCTTTGAAAATGGCAGCATGCTGTTATAAATGTTGAAACATACCCTGTTAGCGTCTCATCTCCCATTTCTATTCATGTTCAATACACATTTGTTTTTATCCAAAATGCCAACAATGTACCTCTGAAATTAAGAATTGCGTGTTGCACTTTAGACAAGTTAATAGTGAATTCAAACTGAACTCATTGTACTTTAATTAATTCTCCTTTTTAGTGATTCTTACTCATTGATAAATTATTAATGAGATCATGAGAAAATGGTTCATGAGATAATTTATAAAGCTTACGGTGATGATTAACAAACTTTCCACACCATGTAAGGCTTTATAAAGCCTATACCTATATTCATATCAAACTTTTCATACACAAGGCAGACTCAAAGTGCTTTCCATAGAAAAAAATAGAAAATAAAATAGATGAGTAAAGGATCTTAAGAAGGTCCAGAGTGACCCAGCAGATGAGATGAGTGTTCCGGCTCTCATCACTGGCCAATTAGGCTAACCTTGAAATACTGTTGCCAGGCCTATTCAGCCAATAATATCCAACAGTATACTGTATGAATGCTTGGTTAAGGGCTCTTCTGAATTGCTTGTGAGTGTGTTGCTCCTGTATTGCAATATAAAAAACTCAAGTTGGCAACCTAGGTCTGTTGGCTTTATTCAAGAAATTCCACAACAGTGTCTTCAATCCTAGGCAATGGAAAAAAAACAAAACAAGGTAAGGCACCCTTAAAGTCACCCCATACATGTCAATGTTACCTCAACTGGTTAACCATGGCACAGCTCCAGCATTGGGGAAATATGGGCTTGCAAGCAATCAAAAGGTTTGTATTGCAAGGCTAACTGCTATCTTGCCTGAATCATCCATGGTGTGCTATCGGTTATGGCTTGTAAGGAAGCATCCATCTTCTCCGACACTGCTTCACGCTGATACGCAAAGGGAGACATCAACGGAAAAGCTTTTGTGGGTGTGCTTGTGTTGGCCTGCTCGCCCCTATACACACACAACCAAACAAACTACAGTCGTCAAAGCAATGTGTTGACTCTCGTTAAAATTCACAGGTCAGTCAAACTGTAAAAAAGAAAAGGAATAAAAAACACTCCCCAGTGTGTGGCTCCCCAGGGATCTACTGTTAGTGATGTTGAGAACGAGCATGTGGATTGCAATGACATAAGCCAAATGGTCTACAAAGAGTGTGTGTGTGTGTGTGTGTGTGTGTGTGTGTGTGTGTGTGTGTGTGTGTGTGTGTGTGTGTGTGTGTGTGTGTGTGTGTGTGTGTGTGTGTGTGTGTGTGTGTGTGTGTGTGTGTGTGTGTGTGTGTGTGTGTGTGTGTGTGGTTCAATCAAAAAACAATGGTGGCAGTCTACTCCATAAGCTGGTATTTGCAGTTCTGAATACAGCCTCGGGGGGCGCCCTTCAGCAAATGTTTGGTCCACAAGGGCTGTAACTGTGTCTGTTATGAGAATGGATGAGGAGAAACAGTAAATTAAAAGCAATTGTCATCCCTCTCACTCTTTCTTAACACTGAGAAGCAAATCTGAGTCTAGGCATTTTGGGTGAGCAAAGCTGTCTTTGTGGTTCCTTAAACAGTCATTGCATTTGAACTGTCTGACAGTATCATACAGATATTGAAGCAATCCTTAACATATGAATGTTTTTCTTTGCAGTTTAAGATCAACAATTATAGCTTGCTCAGCTTTTCAAACCGTTTGGGATATATATATCTATAGATATATAGATATATATATATATATATTCGTTGTGAGTACAATACAGAATAAAATAGCATCTGAAATAACACATTTCTAGAGCTACTAAGAGAGAGTGAGTGTGTGAGTGTGTTTCACATGCAGTAAAAGGGCACCAGCTTGAAAATATAGTCAGTCAACTATGTAATCAAAGCCAGGGTTCGTACATCTCAGACTTCAGCCTGGCTGACAGGACAATTTAGAAAAAGATTTGACTCAGAACTGTTTTCTTTTTCATTTAAAATTAGGGGTTGGAAACCATTTCCATACAGCTGATTTACTTTCTATATAAAAAGCCACAGCACCACATTTTTTATATGGATAAAGTAAATGGTCACCGCCTCTTTGCATCGGCGCTATTCAAAAGCAAACCAGATTGTCTCTTTTCATTAGGCAGGGATGCAATGCTGGACTTGGACAGGAGCCACTAACTCATGAAAACGTAAGACTAATGAATTGGAGCTCATTTGCGAGATAAAAAATGTGTTTTTTCTGAGGTGTAATTTGCGAAAATGTATGAACGGAACAATGTAATTTTCTTTCCAAAGGGAAATGTTCAATGTGTGATATCTTGAAACGATAGCTGCTTTTTTTTTAATCATAAAAAAAGATACGCATATTTCAATGCCAGAATTGCTGCACTATACAAAAGTATGCTACTTACATCTATATGGTCAGCTGTTGGTTTTCTAAGAGTCTGTGCCCTTAGTGCAGGGTAGAATTGTAAGGGCTCACTTCTCTTGACCTGAGGCCTGACATCCAGTTGCTCCTTTGTCCTTCTCGCATAGGGTGACTGTTAGCCATTCACCCTGTCTGTCAAAGACAGACCAAACAGAGCAGCAGCTTCAGGAAGCCCCTCCTTCCATATCAACCATAGCATCTGATTGTACGTCACACGCTACCAGTTGTTTACCATAAAGGCGTACTCTCTAAAAGCCCTGCTAAAAACTGACTTTGAACTTGCAATAAGTTATACTTCATTGTGTGTAACGAGATGGCTGATATTCAACGGCTTCTCTCAGCCATAACATGAGGTTGGCATTCCATTATCGTACATCTTGACCACAGGTCACTTTAATTACTTTGGGTGGCATGTGTAACATAGTGTGTCACAGTCAAATATGAGGGGTCCACTTTATCGCCCTTCAATTGTAAAGGATGTACTGCTGCTCATACTAGCCGTTATTTGATTCATATATTTATGACCGAATGGTTATTAGACCTCCACACTAGTTTGATATTCAACCCAGGCCCACAAGGAGTTTATCACGGTTATTCTTTCTTTCTGTCAACGCCTAATTTACACGTCATTACTTATGCATAACTAATACAAGACTATATCCCGCTGTGCATGCTAAATGCAATCAAAGCCCATAGCCAGTGGTGTGTGTGAGTTTGTGTGTGGCATGCAATTGTTTGCTTATCTCAGTGGATTTAGCATGCTCCACCAAGCAAGTTTATGAATGCTATGAATTTGGGACCTGAGGCCAACAACTTTTTACTTTGTTATGTTAAATCCATACTTTGCACTCACACACACGCACACACACACAACTAATTAGGGGTAACGATTGTGCTTCATTTAAATCCACGCCTAGGCAATTGTAAACATACGGATCAGAGTATGGATTTGAATCCATGCCGACATAACTCTAATACAATTTAGATAACACACACACACATACACACAAACACAAGATCTGAAAGTGGGCGAACTATGGACAATAACTACGGTGAAATGAAAGGGAGACGTAAGAGAAAGAGAACGAAAGAATGGGCTAATAGAGAAAGAATGGGCTAAAGAGGAGGGAGAGTAAGAAAGAAGAAGAGATAGCAAGGAGATAAAGAGAGGGGGCTGGACATTTGAGAAGAAAAGGGAAGAAGGAGAGAGGCAGAGAGGAGAGAGAGAAGGAAAGATGAAGTGAGGCAAATATTGTGATGAGGAAATGGTTACAGATTGAAAACCCAGCTGGTGGTCTACTACAACTATGCCTTTGAGTTTCGCAAAAGAGAAAACCAAAACAGGTGTGTGTGTGGGGGGGGAGGGGACGGACGATGAGAAAACGTACTCACTCTCTTTCCGAGCCGGTCTTTTTGATTTCCCTAGTGAGTAATTACAGGTAGACCGGAGGAGGAACTGGTCACCAGCAACTCAAGGCCACTTCTAGCTTAACCACCCCATAAAGACATTGTCAATAATAACCAATTAGGGCACTTTTCACTGTCAAACCCTGTCGATGGCGAGGGGGGAATTGCATGCACAGAATGCAGCAGCCATCCGACAGAGACGTGCCCTGGAACTTCAATCAGCTTCTTTGTTGTCCCTAACTTCAATCACACCATCCTTTAGTACTATAAAGACATTTAAGGAGAAAACACTTTTAAGAGAAAAAACACTAAAGAGATTTGCATCAAATTCAGATGCATGCCATTCAGGAGGAGCAGCAGGCAGTAAGGGCATCTGGCTCAACCTACGGGCAGATTGTAGACATTGGTGCTTCAACACGCAACCCCCTGAATCGGCTGGGAATCAAACACTATCATGCATCATATATTGATTCAGATAAATCACAAGAGCCTGGAGGGCACGTTCATTGCTGATGTCCAAACGTCCATACGATGTAAACAAAGTGAATCTGTACCCACACAGATGATACCTACCATACTGCAGGTAAAGCAGGTCAAGCCCATGTCCAGAAGGTTTAGTGGGTCAATGCTGCAGAACAGTCTCATGGTTGTTAAATGCTGCCGTGGCAGCATTTAACGTCACCCTGTGGCCTCACCGCAGGGATAGATTAATCCCTAGTGGAAAAGATCAATGTCCAGCCCTTACTAATGTCAAAGAGTATAGCACAGTAGTGTTGGTTTGCATGTTTGCAAGTGTTTTTTTTTCCATTCATCATGTGTCAGATAAGTAAATATGCATACAGACACATCTTTGCATGTTAGTGTGTGTCTAGCTGTGTGTGTGTGTGTGTGTGTGTGTGTGTGTGTGTGTGTGTGTGTGTGTGTGTGTGTGTGTGTGTGTGTGTGTGTGTGTGGCAGTGATTGAATTTCTATGTGTGTGCATGCTTGTTTCAATCTTAAAAACATGAAAAACCATGAGTTCCCTAACCTTTGTACCAAGATATTAGAAGTAGATTCAGCCATCAATTTGCAATCTTGAATATACTTTTTTAATCATAATTTTAGCACAAATCTCAGCACCACGAATGCATAGCTTTCACACGTTTTATGATAGAATTTCTATGATGAAATGACTTGGCTCAGCCGAGGAATCTATGGGATACAAGCCAGAATCTAACGCAGGGATCAATTATCCACAGTTAGCTACATCTGCTATGTATACAGGCTTCAAAGGATCCATATAGGAGCCTACTGCCTCATGGGTGCCTCATCTCCCATGCTCCATGATCGTGGGGGAACACAAACACACTCACGCCTGTTTGGACATACACATGCTACGGGAAAAATAATTACTAAATAATTTTAAAACGCTGGAGTTGTTTTAATCAACGTTACCCCTGATTGATTGGTTAGTCAACCTGATTGATGTTGTTGATGAAACAATTGTGGGGGAGCATGAGGGTAGTTCATTATTTCTGAATCTGACCTAATTACAGATAACTAGGGAGAACAAGAGAGAGCGAGAGAGAGCAAGAGAAAGAGCCAGCGAGAGAGAGAGCGAGAGAAAGACTGAAAGAGAATGAGCGAGTGAGTGAGTGAGTGAGTGAGTCATTAGAATTTGAGAACCCTGCTTATGACACAAACGGTTTAAACTTTTGGGGTTAAGACGGACACAACAACATTGCCTAAAGAAAGAAAGTGAAAGAGACTGGCAAAGACGAGACCAAAGATCAGACCATTTTTCCCGTTGATGATGATTTTCTGTTACAACAGACAATAAAGTTTTCTGAATCTGAATCTGAAGACCTGTAGAGCAACACTATGCTGCTATGAAGGCGGAAAGAGAGGGGGATAGAGAGAGGAAGAGAGAGGGGACGATATACAGATAAATATATGCAGGGAAATATGGATGCATGTATAGAGGAATAGGTTAAGAGAAATAGGTAGAGATAGAGAGGTAAAGAGAGTGAGACAGAATAAGAGTGAGAGAGAGACAGAGGGTCAGAGATAGAGATAGAGGGAGACAGAGAGTTAGAGGTGGTTCGAAGAAATTTAGAGGCCGCCTAGCAGGCAGTCAGACCAGCTGTTCCATTGAGGTTTTCAGAGGAGAATAAGAAACGCTGGGCTGAAAAACTAGGGCCGCCAGATGTGGTGTCTTCTGCGCCCACCGATTCCCCTCCTCCTCCTCCTCCTCCTCCTCCTCCGTCTCCTCCTCCTCCGTCTCCTCCTGGCTTCATCTTCAGAGCATTGGAATTTGTTCAATTATATTAATAAATATGAGATTGTCTTTGCGGCTGACATATATAGAATGGAGGAACGCAACCTAAGAGGGAGAGGACTGCATGCACATGCAAATGGGTTATGAAGATTAAAATAAAATAAATCAGTAACGGGGCTTTGGGAGAACGGGGAAAAGGAGGAGGAGGAGGTTGTGATAGCGAGGACCAGGGGCGGGAAGGGGTGAGGTACCAGCAACTAATGGTAAGGAAGGAAGAGGAGGTTCAGCAACACATGGGGAGAGAGGAAAAGGAGGTTATGCAACGTATGGGGAGGGAGGAAGAGGAGGTTAAGGAACGCATGGGGAGGGAGGAAGAAGAGGCTAAGGGAAACATGGGGAGGGAGGAAGATGAGGTTAAGGGACACATTGGTGAGGGAGGAAGATGAGGTTAAGGAACACATGGTAAGGGAGGAAGAGGAGATTAAGGAACACTTGGTGAGGGAGGAAGAGGAGGTTAAGGAATACACAGGGAGGAAGTGGAGGTTAAGTAACACATGGTCAGGGAGGAAGAGGAGGTTAAGGATCACATTGTTAGGGAGGAAGAGGAGGTTAAGGGAAACATGGTTAGGGAGGAACATGAGGTTAAGGGACACATGGTGAGGGAGGAAGAGGAGGTTAAGGAACACATGGTAAGGGAGGAAGATGAGGTACTAGAAACACAAGAGAGAAGGGAACAGAAGGGAAAAGGGTCAGACATTGGAGAAGGAAACAGTGAGAATAAAGGACCACTTAATACAGTCTTTGTGGAGGGAGATTTGAGACGGGCAGCTTAGTTTGGGTTAGGAGGAGCGCTTTGAAGATAACAGTACATTTAAGAATAGAATGAGTTTTACGGAGAAGGAAGATAGAGAAAAGACACACTTAAACATGTTGACAAGGACAAAAAGAAAGATGAATAGATAAAAAAGTAGCTGAATGGGAGTTGACACAAGGCAGCCTGGACATTAAGGGTATTGAAAGCAATATGACAGGGGTTTGGTTTTAAGGGTAGGTTTTAGGGATTTTGTAAGATAAGGGTTTGGTTTGAGGGTTAGGCTTTGGGGTTTGGTTTTAGATTGACTTTTAAAACAAATGTATGGCAGAAGACCATTCTTGAATGATTATTATAATTATCCGGTATCTGGGTTCAGCAAAAAGGGAGATTTGGCCAAGGGATTTGCTAACACTTCAACTTGATGACCTGAACCCATGACTCACTCAAATACACACAAACACACGCATCATTTTAAATCCCAATTATCTGCAATTAATCTCACTCATGAACTCATTCAAGACCAGGATTCTGACAAAAGAGCACTGAGTTGCTGGTGAATAAATGATTGTGGTGTCTCAGGCCTCCTTCTATCTGTGATGGGTTCCTCAGTCATCCTCAACATGACCCCCCACAGTCCCTACAACAACAAAAGAACGATCACTATTTGCTGTTTCTAAAATGCATTGCTATTTAAATTGTATGTATTATATACAGTTCGGATTATATTTTTATCTGAACTGCCTTCTACTTTATTTTAGATACAAGTTGCAAAAGCATGGTAAACACGTAGGCTGCAGACATTGGGGATCGAACCCAGTTACTCATGCTGACAGCCTAGCCACAACACCGTCCAGCCTGACTTGAACTTTTCAACTCAATGTTAGAAATGTGATTGAAGAGGAGTTAAAAGATGAGGGAAAACGTTGCCGTGAACCATGTCAAAGATGGCTATTTTGAGGGCATGGGTTGAAGCATCAACTACAAGAAAGTTTATAATATCCGCCCATCTATAAAGGCTGGAGGATATTTGAGATAAAGCTCAAGTATTTGAGCTACAGTGTATGAGTATGGATAACCAACCCAGTCTCACGGAAATACGTGACACTGTCACGTCATTTAATCTATTCATTCGTGATCTGGGACAATTTTTTCGTACCTAAGCACAAATTTCTAACAATATGACAGCTTTTGGCCACCCGTTTCTACTTTCACCTTTGATTCTGGGAAATTGTGACAATTCACAGATATATTTAATGCAGGTGCGCTGCTCTGTAGGCAAACCGCAACGGAAAAAAAGGTATCTGCTTCATCTCTATTTCTTCAAATGAGTTTGAAATTTGTGCTTTTGGCACGAAAAAATTGAAATTACGTGTCCCAGATCACGAATGAATTGATTAAATTACGTGACAGTATCATGTATTTCCGTGAGACTTGGTTGGGATAATAGTTAACCATACCCAAATAAATAATTTCTAATCTTCGAGGAGAAAAAAATGCAGGAAATTGGAACAGTGTAAAAGTTACTTAATACAAGTCATTGATATAAAATTCCTTCTGAATAATGAAAGATGTGTGTCTTGGATTTCCTTCATTTTTTTTTCAGTGTCATAGTTTGACTGGTAATGGTCAAAACACCCTTTGTATCCAAGGCAGTCATACAACATGCTATTTAGTCTCTCCCTTAGTTTCTCTGGCCTCATAGGGCAATTCCTCCCTTTTTGTTGTGATATGCCAGTGTGGTGGGGTTGGGGCGACGAGAAAAAACTTGAGAGCATTAGATGTTTATTTTATGAGCGTGTTTCCTCCTCCTTTAACTACACGGCGAGGGCTTTAGCGTGCGCAGAGCAATCAGAAGAATTCACTCGATTTCTATCAGGCTTTCAGAGTGTCTTTTTGAAAAGTGAGATCAAGCTAAGGGAAGTATCTTCTTAAGGAGGAGACCTTGTGATTTTATCAATATAAAGTGGGGGGGAGTGGAATCTTTTTTAAATCAATGTAGTGCTTCTTTTAACATTGTCTCAGAGGACTCAATCACCCTACGCTGTATTCAGAGGAAGCTACATGATGAATTATAAATCAAGTCAATATCTGCCCCTTAAGGAGTTACACAAAGTGACATTCGTTTCTTGACCTCATCATTTGGAACATCATTTGTCTTGTATTTCATAAGTATGTACGAATAAACAAAAGTGTATGAAGGATTTGAATAATACACACTGGGACATTAGTCCAATGTCAACCAACAAAGCCTCGAAGAGCTGGATGAAGGAATTTAGCATTAGTGAGCCACGAAAGAAACGCTAGCAAAGTGATGAGTTTCCACTTTACTTCAATGTAATATGTATCGTTATGCAAGTGCTCAGTCAAATATTGGCTTAAGAGAGCTTGCTCAACTCTGTACTAATGCAAAATATGTTCTTATTCCATATGGCTGAAATAACTGCAAAAAACAGACGTTCTTATAAGCAGTATAATTAGATGCGTGTTGAAGTGGTGCTATTAGACCTGTCTGCAGCAATCCAACAGACTGTAACATTGCCTCATCTCCATTCCTACACCAAAATGCAAGCCACGGGTGGCTGTGTTTTCCAGTCTCCATCTACCTGTCGCCCTCCCACAACACACCCCTGTTTCACAACATTCACATCACACCCAGGAAGACACATTTACGATATGTTTCGCCATAGCCAACTCCACCTCGAAGTTTTACCTTCCCAAATTCACAAGAACCATTTGAAGTGTCCTTGTGTGTCCACGGTTGAATTTTTCTTAAAAGACGCTTCAAAATAAGTAGTCCTTAATAGATGGAGTGGTGTCTATTCATCGGCCCAAATTAGTTCGGGCTGTTATTTTAGACGACGTTGGAGGTACTTTGGGGGCTGCTGGATATTCTGGTTTGGTTCCGGCCAGCAATTGATTGATCCTGCCCCTTTCTCAGATATCCAACAGATTGTGCTTGAATGTTTCATTCCTCAACTCCAGCTCCATGTACATAGTCATGTACATCACGAAACCACTCCGGTAAATACATTCAATTAGTGTTACTTACCCCGGCAATGCCCAATGCAGTTCGGGGACGCTCCTGGCAGGAGTTGCCTCTTATGTATTTAATGATTGTGGCAAAACGTGTGACTTGAGGATAATACCAATTAGTTACGTTACCTCCTTGAAGAGCAAACTGTGTTCTAATAAACACATCTTAATTATGCCCGTGGAGAATAGAAGTTAGAAGACAAACGTTTAAAAGTGGCTAATTAATTCCTATTTATTTTATTCATTTATTCGTACCATGACAAGAATAACCAAAACAAAAAAAATGAATAACTGCTCATGCTCTCAATAGGACATTGGGTCAGGATATCTTTGGGTCGGCCTTTGTACTTCACTGGCCTGGCAGCCACGATCATCTCTCTGGACTCAAACAGACCAAGAGAGGAAAGAGAAGAAGACTGCCAATCCAATTGAAGACTGTTGTCCAAAACAAGGCCCCTTGAGTCTAGTTGGCCTTGATTTTGAACAAGCCTTTGGAGACTCATTGCGCTACCATGAATTAGCATTAAAAAACCTTGTTAAAGTTATCAATGTTCAGTGTTAAATATTCTAAGTGCTTTTTGCGCATCTTTTTTTTTTTGTTACTTCATTATTCCTCTACTGCTACAGATGGTACATGGAAATGATAATAATACCCAGAGAGAGTGGACATGACATGAGGCCTATTACACTTAATGCAATTTGAAAAATAGGGCGTTATCCAACCACCAGGACATCCAAATTTTCTCATTTGAATTTTTTTAATGGGAAATAAATATAGAATTGTTAATAGCTTCGTCCAGAAGAGTATCTTCTTATTTTGATGGACAGAAAATACTGCATTCATGTTCCTTTATTTGAACTCATTTTGACCCTCTCCATCTCATCTTTTATGAAGCCTCATACTACAGAAACAGACGCATGGAGTGAAAAAAAGATAAAGGCAAGCCCTTGCTATGGAACCATTGAATGGCCCATAATGAGAGATAAACCAGGAAGAGCAGATGCCAATGGGCAGCTCCTCCACAGAGTGTCAGCCAGAGAATAGGTAAATGGCACTCTCCCAGAGCGCCACTAAACATCCCTCTGAATGAGATTGCATCAGGGCTCATGAACAATTCCCTACTGGGGGGAACAGGGCCCTTATTAGAAAACCCTGGGCAGTTCAAACTGCAAGTTTGGCTCAGATGCTTTTGACACTAGAATTTTTTGGCAAAAGCAAAGAGGAATGTATTGTGTGCAGTTGGTTTCCCCGCTGGACCCGAACGGCCTGATGAAACGGATACACCCGGTTATGGTGGTTTGTTGGTGCTTGCATATCTGATGCAACCCATGTAAATAAAAGGAAAGATTCAGTTGCTCTTATACTCCTCCTCTCCTTCTTCCCCTTCCTCCTTTTGTTTCTTCATCCTTTTCTCTTTTTCTTATAATTGTTATGAATTGCTGATTACAAAGGCAGCCAGTTTTTACCAAGGTACAAAGAAATAGTGAAAGTATTAATTATAACGAGGAAGCAAGAAGACATTACAGTTTTAATGTGAATTATTGTTTTGGTTTAGCCACGTCCCGTTTTCTGAATTGTGTAATCGGGATGCATGAACGCACAACATTATCTTAAAAAGGTTGCTTTTTATCATCATTAGTTACTTAATCCTAATATAGACACAATCCTGTTATCACATTCCCTTGTTAACAAGTCATAGTTTTAGAACATTTTAACATAACAAAGTAGTGAGTCATCATGTTTGGGGAAAATATTCTCATTATTTGGACTTACTCATTCAAATTTGTTGGCTTGGTGGAAATTGTTTTTTATAGATAAGCCTACTTTGGAATTGATCAGACTTTTAATATTAACTTACATGCCTGGGTCTTTGTAAAATTACTAACATATATTATTTGGCTAAGCCATTTGGTAAGGTCTTAGTGCTATACTGAATGTAATTCCTGAATTATTTGCTTGGATGCAGTGATTATGGAATATATTTGAAATGAATTATCCACTATGATGTCTTGGATGGAATTAGTATTCCACTGTTCCACCAAAAATAGTTTCCAGCATAAATTGTTATATATTATGTAGATGCTATGGCCAAACAAGTAACATGTTTTTTTGTATTGGTTGGAAAATAAACAATCAAACCCATTCAATTTGTTGACTTTGATTACCTCTGATTGTAGCTAGCTGCCTTGTGCCCATTAGTCTTTGATTGTTTCTTTCCTTTCACTAGAAACTCAGAACATATTGCATTAACGTTGATTGAAACAAAATGGGTACATTTCACTACAATTTAAAATACAAACCAAGCACACAAATGTCATGTGGATATAGTTTTAGGTTTCTTCAATGTCCCACTTGTTTTTTGGAAGTTTACTTCCCTAGGGTTTAGGCTGTTAGAATGGTTATGATTGCTCATTCATCTCAAGGGCTACCTTTGCCCTCCAAACTAAAAGGCACATAGCACAAACGTCAGACACATTGACATTATTAAATATATACAAATAAGCAAATATACAAGTTTTCTTTCCATATGTTCAGTGTTTACTGACAGTTTGATACCTCTTCCCCTTAGGTTTCCAAAGCAGAGACATGGGTGGATATAAGGAATGCATCATGTGTTGTAGAGGTATAGGGATGTTTGATTTAAATAATGTTCAGAAAGGCATGATAAATAATTCTTTCTGATGAATGACGCTTCTGATGAATAATCATAAGTTATCTGACTTTTCATTGTTTATTTACATATATCTTTTGGGATAATTGTAAATTGCTAAGATAATTGATTTATTACCTCACGGCTAACTGAGGTAGGCTAATGTCGTTTTAAAGGGGTGATTGCAGCTACTTGGAAGCCTTTCTGACAGACTGAATGGGCAACCGATCAGCATACACATAGGGCCCAACTTAGTGATGGGTTATTAAATAATGCATTGTATATAGTGTAGCATTATGCCGTACAGTCAATAGTAATAATATAGTAAAAATAACATCAAAATAATGTGAAATCCATACCCAGTAGCATATATTCCGGTGTTCATTTTTTAAGCTTGAAGTTGAAAACGTTGGTATGGCTTTGTCAGTTTTCATGTTTTTTTTACTGCCAATACACTTTAGTGGGCTACGCATATAAAATAAATGTTTCGGGGTATTGAAGCACCTGGGTATACTCTATTGATTACAAACTATTTGGTCCACCTTAGAATCACATAAAAATGGTCGTTTAGGTTTAATCACAACAATGACAAACTTTGTTTGCACGGCTTGGCAATCCATTGTGCACCTCAGCTATACCCAGCACAACGGAGAAAAAAGTTGGGAGGGAAAGCCGTCAGTGAAGGGCAGAGGGAGTCGGTCCTGATGCTGTCATCAAGTCTTTACTCATTCATCGTCCTCCAGGTCTCAGTTCCAGTTGTGTTCCATGGGTGGTGTAATACAGAGCCAGCAAAACCGGAGCCTGAATTGATATGCTAATGATGTTGCTCATTAGCCGTCTTTAATTGGAGGCACGCATGCACGATGGAAGCTCGTGGTTAGCGGTCCGGGTAGAGGTTGACGCCAGCCAGCTTATCAATGGACACGAGACACAGAGCCAAAGCCCAACAATCCTGGGAGAGTGTGAAGGAGAGAGGGATCGAGGGAGCGGGGTGGAGAGAGCAAGGGCGGGAGAGAGTAGAGGGGAAGGGAAGGAAGGAGGGAGGACAAAACACCAAGATAAAGAATGTTGATGAGGGGAGCCGAAGAGGAGCGAGGGAATAGAGGGAGCGTTTGAAGAGGAGGAGGAATGGGGTGTTCAAGGCCAGCTTTGAGAGGGAATAATAGAGAAGGAGGTTTATTTGGGTGTGTAGAAGAGTCGACAGGTGAAATTGACAGGTAAATTCCCCCCTTGAACTTTAAAGGCAGCCCAGACCACTATTGGAGTATTTTTCCTCGACCAGATAAACACTAGTATGTCAATGGAAAAAAACAGAGTGAATATGTTTGTATACACAAACCTAATAACAGTGCACTTCACTGTGTTGGAGATAGCCAACCTACAAATGTGACTGCAATGGAAAACCTGAAGGCTGTCTTGATGGACAATAGCTATATCTGTACACAACAAATACTTGGAAAATTTGGAAAATCAAATAACATTCCGCTCGAATGTGTCAACACTAACCCATGTGGTGCCTTCAAAGCATGTATACCTATGGTAAATAGCTTCAAGAAATGCTTTCCCTGCTCCCGTCCTCTCTTATTTTCTCTCCCCGTCATTCTCCGTTATGGACCCCGCGGTATACGGTGCGAATACAACACACTGTCATTTATTCTACACAGAAAAGTGAATCCCACTTTATCCCTCATCAAGCCTGTCCTGGTTTTCCCCTTTCGTTGCCTCACTCCCGTTGGCTCCTGGGGGCCTTGCAGCCGCCTGACAGGACACGGCCCCGGCGCGGGTTCCACGCCAGCCGCACTAGTCTCCCATTTCTGATTGGCTTTTGTATTATTTTTTTTCCTCAGACGGCCTTAGCACGGCACCCTTCCCAGAAGGCTGACAGTCATGATACAATAAAAGATGCAAAAAAACAAAAGAGGGACTTTTTATATGTTTCTCTGTTTTCTATCCAAACTCGAAATGCGTACCCTTCATTTCCAACGACCGTACACTTCCCCTTTTAACCCTCTCCCCCCACCCCATCAGACCCCTGTGCGCGTCATGCCATCATTTCTGTCCGCCTGTCCCCATAACCCTCCCTCCTGTCTCGGTAATGTATACATTCAAACATGACATCAGTCCCCTTCATCAACGTGAGTACACCCATCCTTGTCGCCTTGGAAATTACATTTGTACATGACATGAATGGCTCCCTATCGCACGCACGCTTGTGCACACACACACACACACACACACACACACACACACACACACACACACACACACACACACACACACACACACACACACACACACACACACACACACACACACACACACACACACACACGTTTTGATCAATCTGATGTAAATCATTATTTTTCTGAGCGATGCACATCACTGGTTAGTCTTATCAATATATTTGTGAAGCTGCGGTTGTCTTTTTGTTTGCCCGTTTAATGCTAATTACATTTGAAAAAGCTTCTATGAAACGAAACCATCCATCAACTACAAATGGTACCATTGCCAATTACACTTGAGACTGTCACAGTTGCTTGGGTGTTTTGGGTAAAGCAGTCCATGGATGTTGTATTACTGTATAGGGTGATCAGGCAGGTAGAACAGGAAGATTAAAACAATATATATATAATATGATAGGTATGGGGAAAATCTCCAAGGCACAGTTTCAGAAAAACCCAGGGCCACAGACCCTTAATCCAAAAGGAGTAATTGACTTAAATTGATCAGCAACCCCCTTCCATGTTCAAACCCACTTTAAACGTGACTAGCCTAAGAAGGAAAGATGGCCGTGTTGATGCAAGGTGGCATTCTCATCAAACAAATAGAATAAACAAGGCTTACAACTCAGCCCAGCCAGAGAATGGCAAAGGGGGGAGCAAGGGTGAGGGGAAGAAATCCACCACCTGCTTGGGCATGAGGCGCCGCACCCAGTTGTGTCAAAAGGGAGAGTCGACTTTCTCCCCGGCGGTAGACAGACACTGATCCAATGTACTGGCACATACCAGGGCTCCACATTTTCTGAAAAGACTTGGCAAAGAATGAACCACTGCTGATTACTTTAGAAACTGAAGGCGGAATGGGGGGAGGTTAAGCAGCCAGAGTAAGTCCTGTACGCAACACAACACAACACACACAGGAAGTAGGAAATGTCACCAAAACTTGGTGACATTTAAAAACAGTTTCACCTGTATGATAGACTTGAGGGTATCCTTAGGAGTATCCAAATAAGTATTGACAATAATAATAATTAAAAAAATCGTAGCAATAATTGTCAATAATAATAATAAATAAGACAGCAGTGATGTCAGATAGGAATCACCATAGATGTTTGAGAGACAGAGGTGGAAAACGTTTGCGAAGTCACACCTTGCATTTGTGAACTCCAGATGTTCTTGTCTTTAGTAATTCTGCTCTTCACAAAACCTATTTTTATCTTCTAATTTGCTGCTGAGCATCATCTACATAGCAATAGCAATCCTCCTAATGTAATTACTGCAGACTGAGCCAACGTGCTATGTGCAGTTATGTGTTGGCTGCCCATTTTTTGTAGGATGCAGGCAAGCCATGCATTGAATAGTGTTATGGAAGTGACTTGCATCAGATGTGACATTTAAACCTGAGGGCACTGCCAAATGCTCAGTCAAATGCAGAGACCGCCTGGTGCATTTTCACATCGACATGTGAACATTAAATGGTTCGTTTTTAAGTGGCAATTTCTTTAAATACATAAACCTACATAACCATATAAACTCTTGTTATAAACTCGGCCTTGTTCTATTGAGGAATAACAGCCAATCAAACTAGCTGGCTCGCATCTGGTTATACCAACCATATCTAGATGCATTCACCCAATTTTAAAATTCATTACAAGCTTTTCAATGTCATGCAGCGTCCTAGATTGCATATGACCCCATATAAAAGCTAGCTATTTTAAAAGATGATGAATGATCGCTGTCACCTCTACAACATGACATAAACTCCTGTCAGAACAGATTTATACGTCAAACTAAATTGTAAGGATGAAGAGCACAGGTACGTCTGGGGTATGTAAGGGAAGGAATCCTGGGCAGGCATTTTCACAGATAAAGAAGAGATTTATTGGGAAAGGAGAGTGGAAAGGGTATTTGACTCCTGGGCCAAAAGGTAATGGGATCCTTAAATGTCTCACTCAAACCTGTTCCTTAATGACATGTAAATGTCAATGTTATATGAACACAATATCTCGAACAACCCCCAAAGTGATTGATTCTTGGTTACGGTTTTAGGCACGGGTCGCTGTGATGATGTACACTAATGTATGTAATGTAAGCACAGTTCATATACACATATCCTAATGTGCTACAGACAGGACAGCACCTCCTGAGTGCTGCCGCGGCAATAAACACCTCATGTGTGAGAGGTGATTCTTCATGCTCGGTGTGTATTAACTATTTTTGTGGTTGTGAGCAATGATCCTGGCAAGCTGCAAAATGTATCGGAATAAGGAATAGAGAACCATATTTATAAAGATGGAATGGGGAATCTTTAAATCATCTCAATAATCCACTGCATTATTTAGTGTGTGAATACACAAAAGAGTCTAGTATGCTCTTAACTTACCGGGGGTGACCCCAGTCATGGCCTCCAATTATAGCGCAAGCCTGTTGTACCCCTATTAGCCACTTATATATGAACGAGGGCATTAACCTCTACTAAAAATGATATGTTTGGATGCTCTAGCGCAGGGATGGGCAACTTTCATGATAAAGAGGGCCACATTTTTCATCATAACCATTGGAGGGCCACATGACTGCACACTTCAACTAAACGTGAGCTGAGAGAAGCTACACAAGTTTGAATTTGGTAGATATGATTTCCTGTATTCTGGTGCATTTTGGGGATGGCCACTACCTAAAAAATCATCCAGAATCATAACCTATGTACAGTATGTTAATTGAACCAACATACATTCATTTCATGTTTTCCATGCTCAAACAGCCACATGAATGGTCAGTATTTTTATCAGTGCAAAGGGCTCACATACATCATCATTCAATGAAGTCAAAAAACTGAAAAACAGTGGCCCAACATTAAGTGCAACAACTCAATGAACTCAAACCCAACAAGCAGTTGTAGTAGTTGTAGTGGCGACTTAAGTGGATATCTTTAATGACTGATATCGCTTCTAAGCAAACTAGACGCATGGGTTTGCCTTCGAATTCTATGAATTCTTCTCATCTTTCTTGACCGAGTTTTCTGTAACTCTGTTCTATATGAAAGAAGGCCTAAAGGACATACAATATTATCAATTTGGTGTTTCTAGCCCGACCGGAAGTTATGCAAGTCCTCAATGAGAGGTCCTACAAAGATTAAAAAAAAAAAAACATTAATGGGAGCCTAGAATGACTAGTTGATAAGAGAGAGACGTCTGGTCTCTTTAAAATGAAGCAGGGCATTAAGGTCTATTAAAATGATCGATTTAGGTGCTCTACAGGAAAGGCTCACAAAGCATCATCAAATGCTCCATTGAAAGGCATTGGCACACAAGCCATTGCTATAATTTGATCTGAATACGTAGATAAGAGATAGAAACTTAGCCATTACTCATCAACCAGGAGGCACCTTGAGATTGCTCTGGGAAAAAAAAAAGAGAGTATTTCAGCAAAAAAGGGGACCCACACACGTTTAGGGTCAAAAGGAGCCCACACCACGGCCCTCATGATATTAAATAAAGTTCATGTGCATTTCCCTCATAACTTTTTTTTGTTATAAAATAGAGGTCAGATTCTCAGAAATGCATGTTGGATCAGTAGGGCGTAGTTCTGGGATAAAGTTCAGGCCCCAACTCTTAGATGCGAGCCACTGGGTGAGGCACCACGAGATGAAGCATTTGATGAGACTTCTAGATCATTCTAGTATACTTTAATTTGCCATGACTATATCGGAATGGGCGGTCCGTATGGACAGTATACGTTACAGCATACATAAATATGCACCTTGCCATGCCATTGCCGTTATCAACAGATAGGTCAATACAAACTGAGGATAAGGAAAGACCTCTCACACATGGGGGGGGGGGGGGGTCATGGCTTCGAGGGCAGTCAGGCGGGGCTGTTCTGTATGTTTTAGACTTTCACCATTGGGTGAAAGTATAGTTTCACCCTTGGGTGAAGGTATAGTAGGAAAAAATAGTGCCAACAAATAGAACGGTGTCGCTAAAAGGTCAGGGTGAAAAAAAGGAGAAGAAAAGGAGCACTTATGGGCTAAATTTAGTGCTCAATTTTGTTTGCACTTCCTGATAGAAATCCCAGACTAAGGCATAATAAACCCGGCTTTTGTGGAAGGCGAAAGCCTTCCTCTGCTACCACAATGGGGTGTAGCCACAATTAAATGCGGATAACAATGCCGTGAGTTGGCGCAGCTAGCCGGTTCTCTCCGGCTAAGAGACGACCACAGGTGAGCCTTTCATCGTGTAATTTGACGGCATATCGGTTAGACATTTAATTAGAGTCGCAGGACGACTATAGCAGACTGGTGGGGTATATTCACCGGCCCACAATTGTCCAATGCGCTGCACGTGTGCGGATGAACACACACACACACACACACACACACACACACACACACACACACACACACACACACACACACACACACACACACACACACACACACACACACACACACACACACACACACACACAGTACGTAATGCGTCTCATACCACTGTGGGTTTGAATGAGGATGGTCTTCCTCAGATTAATTGTGGCCCACTTATTTTTAATTAAAAAAGTCTTTGTGTGGTTCTACGCAGGCTGACTGGGGAGTTGGTCTCGAGTAATATAAGCCTGTCCTTGTTCTGTCACCATGGCTTAATAGAGACGAGCGCACAGGATTAATTTAGACTTAACCGGATGGCTCTTCATAGGGGGTTAGTATTTTAGAGGCTACGGCTGGTATGGTAGGCCAAGTTGGCCCTATCGTGCAAAAAGCTCAAACTGATAAATATGCAAGCGTTCTTGAAATGCAAAACTAGAATAAGGTAGTGCTGCCTGAGGAAGTGCAATGTTGAAAGAGCCGGGGGTATTTCTTTGCTCGTCGGACCAGTGTCTAGTTGGCAGGGTGCTGTGTGCCGATGTGCCTGAGCTGCCTTCGTTATCCCCTTTACACGCAAGGGACGCCTAAGATGTGTCTCATACAGACCACACTTCTCATTATTTCACACTCAATTGTTTGTTTATTTTGTGTGCATGCTCTTTCAACCGATAAAAGGGTATCGAACAGCCAGTGAACAAAGAGCCTCCCTCTATTCTCTTCTGATTTCAGATGCAGTTCGCCTCTCTTCGCTGCGCAATTGTTTGGGAAAGAAAGTGAAAACATGCCAGTTGAATGTCCACCCGACAACCAACAGAAAATAGTCACACCACTTAGTTCCGACACATACAGTAAGACTACGTGTCGGTTTTAGTGGACCTTGCGGTAATACAACTTGGTGTACAGTGATGACAAGATCATTGTTCATTTCAAAAGTGTTTGATTTTCTTTAATATGTATCACTTAAATATGCAACTAATGTCTTAATTAGAAAGCTAAATCAGGTTATTTAAGATAACAATATAGCATCGATTTTGAGAATCCATTCAAACAACAGATTGTACAAAGAATATGTTGTGTTTTTCCCCCATACATAGCTTAAGCCAAATGAGTTGACACTATTTACAGGGCTGTTCGGTCTTGGATCATTGAACCCAGAGCCTTGGGGTACGAGAGATTTCTAGAAACTGTTCCTGAGTAAGAAGTTGCAATATCGCCACCTGCTGGAGATACCAAGACACCAAATAAACTGTAGACATAACTATCATTGAGCCCCCCAATAATATTTTAGTGGACATATTGACAGTGAAATCCGAGCGACGAAAAATTAGAAGGATGTTTGAACAAAATATTAAATACAGTCAGTAGATGATTTTATTTGTACGGGTCTAAGTTACTTTTATCACGATCATGGTTAATCTATTCTATGAAACAATGTGTTTGCGATTTCTTTCTTAGAAACCATTGGTTCTTCTTTTCCCCTTATTTGAATAGAAAAAAAAATGGCCACTCGTTGGAGCACAGTTTAAGTACAACTTTTATTAATACTGGAATCATCACAGTGCATTTTGTTACATTAGCAGTGACTAAGTTAACAAAAAAATGGAAAATTAAGAATCACTTTATGAAAAGGAAGACAAATTATAAACTCCCCATCGGCGACCAAGGCGAAAGAAAATAAAAATAAAAGGTTTGTAAATAAACTCACAATAAATAAAGTTGAAGGGATAAAAAGCAGAGCAGGATAAGAGAGAAAAGGGGGGACAGAGAGAGTACACGGCCCGCAGCAGACACACAGGCGAACGCAAACACGTAGAGGAAAAACAAACAGTATGTACCTAGAATGCACAGGTTCACGCAATAGCCCCCAGTTTGCGGAGGTCAACGCTTCGGTGGTCGATTAATGGTCTTATTGGTCTATTCATCTTTCATGAGATTTCGTTCAGGCAGAGGCTGAACATTCACAATTATATGGAAGGAGACATATGGAGAAGGACAGTGATTGATAGAATGACAGACGAAGAGAGAGAGATTACAGAGAGCCAAGAGTGTGTGCGTAACAGACATTAATTTCAGTTTCCATGACACTGGCACCACAAAGCCATCCCAGCTATGTTATGATGGTGTGACCGTGGATGTGGATCGCTTCTCCACATCTACCCCTGGGGAGACGAAGATAGGCCCACATGCAGTGTGTGGCATGTGTGTGTGTATAGGCGTGTTTGTGTCTGTGTGAAACGTATCATCCAAGTGACTAAGACAACTAAAGGGATGTGAAGGAAGAACAGTGGAGCAGAACGTTTGCAACACACACACACACACACACACACACACACACACACACACACACACACACACACACACACACACACACACACACACACACACACACACACACAGGCATGGTTGACAGAAGAGTTATGGTTGCTCCCATCACAGCTAAGACCTCGGAACCAGTGCTTCTGAAAGCAACTGTATGCTCTACGAAAAAGATAATTTTCCCATCTCCAGCAATAAACAAGAGACAGTTAAATACTGTGCACAGGAGTCTTGTTTAAAAGGTCACTTGCATTGGAGCAATCATCGACACCCTCACTAACTGCAGTGGATGGGTCCACGGTCAAGAAATGGAGGATTTCAGACGAGGTTTCTGTAGATAATTAATGTGACTTCTCAGATGAACTAGTCTGAGGGAAAATAGAACTGGCAGGAACAAATATTTGAAATAAATGGTTTGGAGATGGTTTGGTGGAAGAGGTGAAACGCTAAATTTTAAAGGATATTACGATATTATTCCTTGACGGACTGAGCAGATGAGTAGCATGTTATTTGAACTTTAACTGACATTTGTATTTTTGCTTTTAATTACGATAAGGCCTGTTTTTACTTTGAGCTATCAAAACATTTTTGACACGACGACGGCTCTGACTTTAATACAAAACTATGCAACTTTGGACAGTGGGTATTTGGTAAACACTGTCATAATCCACATTCGTCTTTCTTGGCGAGCAATGAAACAAACGAGGCGTTGTGAAACTAGATTCAATAGCAGCGTAGCGTGGTGGCTCTGTTTAAAAGAAAACGCAAATAGGTGACAGGTGAGCGATATAACAAACTCACCGATAATGTCGTCCCCAGTTCAAGAGGAAAAATAGATTGACGTCACAACGGTTGAAGTCAACGTCGTCAGACGTGCGCGCTCTTTGTTGCGCGTCCACGTGGTAAAATAAGTTCCTAATTAGACCCATAGCTAATAAAAAGCCTGCGTGGCTCATACAACTACGCATCTCTACCCATAATAACCATCCACCAAGACTATCATACCCAAAGAGGTCATACCACACACAAACACAAATAATAAAACAGCAAGAGAAACAGAATGTAGATTGAAGAAGCAAAAGCAGCTTACTTGATATCAGTCAAGTAAGCGGCAGGCTAATGGAAATAGGTAGAAGACACAGAGATGTAAAGAGAGAGAGAGAGAGAGAGAGAGAGAGAGAGAGAGAGAGAGAGAGAGAGAGAGAGAGAGAGAGAGAGAGAGAGAGAGAGAGAGAGAGAGAGATTTTTTGAAATGCCGGTTTATTCCTCTCATGTTTTTTATAAGTTTGGCTTTATTGCCTGTTTGTCCGCCCACTCTGCCCAGATGTAATATGAGGTACAGGTGTTTCAGCTCGCTATGACAGGATATTTATGGTTTGTTCAGCACAGTGAAACATAAATTGAGTTATCCGCCCGCCCTCATTGTGTTACTATAAACTTTCAATGCCATCTGGAAAATACCGGTTTTAGGTGTGCCGTTGGTGTCTGTTCTCAGTCATGGCACAGGTAATTAACAGTTAGCAAAGATAAGGTAATAGAACAAGGCTTTAGTTTATAGTGGTCCTATCCCTGGGGCTCAGTGATCTGTTGTGAATGACAATTGCCTCAAACTGATAGAATTTGGTGAAAAAAAAACTGTATTATCCTTTGAACGCTAGGCCTTTAAGAGTGACATGAAAAAAAGTATGGGGCCCCATTTCAGTTCTGTTGTCTCTGTGTTAAGAGTCAGCACTGTAACAAGACCCAAGAAATTAGCAATATTGGAAAACCAAATCATGCATGTGTGGTGAATTTCTCTTGGATCTTGCGGTTCAGTGTCAATAGGTGTACTGTTTGCTGTGACCTGAGCTGATGTTTTTAAAGTGATTCAACTTGATAGCAGAGCAAAATAACTCCACGGCCTGACTCATGTCTTACACAGCATATATAATAGGCTACACCTCTCTGTGTCGCTCGCAGCGAAACCCGTGGCGGAGAAACCAACCCCTATGCGAAGGCTGAACTTTGAGATCAAGCAAAAAGTGATGCCAAAGGCTCATGGAAATGTGTCCTCAGTTAATATTCCCCCTCTTCTTTTATGAAAACAAAAACACGTAGACATTTCTGGAAACAGTGCTTCTATTTACGGCAAAAATAAGAAAAAGAAAAGTTAGAGAAATACATTTAATAGAGCAATGTGAAACAAGCCATAGTTCGGTAAATAAAAAAAAGCCCATCACGTTTTGGGAAAGCGTGTTTGTGTTAATGCAGTTTGCTATAGCCTACACTTCAACGGTCAATAGAGACACACCCGGGCACTGATCACACATCCTACATCCATATTTTACATTTGCTTACTCGCTTACACCCAGAGCACTTTTTTACCTCTCTTTTTTTGTTTCTGTTTTTACATTTTAAACAAGAACGATTTGACTCGAGAGTCAAACAGTTACACACATAACTTAAAAGAGATGCAACAAAATGTAATTCCGTGTGTTACTTCATATCTCCATACAAAACAAAAACCTCTTTAGCCAGTCTGTTTGCACGCCCCACTCTCGCTCACAACTACAGCACATCCATATTGTATGAACAGGCAGTGAAAATGCTCCTTGCCAACGCCAACCCCCCCCCCCCCCCCCCAAGACACACACACACACACACACACACACACACACACACACACACACACACACACACACACACACACACACACACACACACACACACACACACACACACACACACACACACAGACATCTTTTCATCTCTTCTAACAGCCTTTTCTGCGCCAACTCAAATAACCTCCTTCTCTTTCCTCTGTGAGCTGAATCCATCAGGCTCTCAATCACCCAAATAAATATTCTTCTCACATATCCAAAGGCAAGCAATTTCTAGCCTCTAATGAACAGAGCTGGACATGTCGAGAACATTCTGTTTCCAAAACCTTCGCCTAACGAGTGTGCACTCAAAACAAAACACAACGACTCTGACTCTCAGTTAATCTTTTCTACGGTGAGCTGAAACTTTCGAGGACGCGTTCGACACCAGGGTCACAGCGGCGTGCACACAGGTGTAGCTCATCGTGCCAATTATGGGTTAATTAATTAATTATTTGATTACAATCTCATGTTTGGCAAACAATATGTGCCCTTGAAATCTAGTAAATATCCAAAACTTGTAATGTGTGTTTGTGTGCAACACAGCTGCTATCTTCATGTTGGGAGGGACACCTGTATATACCCCACTCTGATATTAATGTGAAATGGGTCCATCTACCCTTGCCCTGCTCATTAGTAACCCATGGCCGCCTATGGTGTGTAATACTAGATACAAATTATAAAATAAGAGACTTTAACTTGAACCGATCTGGGCCAGCAGATTGTCGTTCATATATTTCCAAACGGCTTAACAATGTCTCCGTTCAAACCTTCAGATACCCCATGAGGGCACATCATTATTACCAAACGTCTTCCTTATCCAACCTTGTATCCCACAACATTTCCAAATGAGCTATTCCATGTCACTTTCTGTATCTTTCAACCCCACTCCCATCAACGTTGCAAACCAAATGATATGTTTCTCATCCCGGGTGTTAAAGAAGCAGTCTCTCAGACATTAAACTTTAGCTCTATCGTCATTCTTTCATTCTTGCTCCATGTCCAACATGCAAAACAATGTTGACACCTAGTGGCCGCTGGCGGTAAAAAACATTAATTCTTTAATATTTTTTACCTTCATCCGTCACTCAAGCGAATGAAGAGAGAGGAGCGAGAGAAGTTATCAAAACATGATTCCATGAGAGATTTCATCATTCCTCACGATTGCCTGAATGTTATCGGTCAAAAGAGAAACCACAACCTTTGTGTACAAGCCTTCTTCCATTGACTCCTTCCATCCTTCCTCTGCCAAACAAGAAAATAAAACACATTTATTGCTCCATTTCTTATTAACATTTTCTTTCTGGTTCTAGAAAATATATATGAATATATATTTATATATATACGCCTGGGTTAATTCTTGTAACGTTTTCCGTACAGTGGTAACAAGGTAATGATGCAACAATAAAAACAGGAAATACAGAGTACGACACACAGGAGAAAAAAGCCCTGCCAACATTGGGTGACCAGCTGTCCTGCAGCAGAGCTGTACCCGGCCCCCCTCGCACACACACACACACCTACGCACACACACACACTCACCTACACACACATGCACATACGCACACACGTACCAGCAGGGCTGACGTAGTAAGGGGAAAGCGGGTACTAGCGCGGCTCAATGCCAACGCTTGTCCTGTACAATGATGTGCGCTAGCTCCCCGCGCTAATACCCACAATGCCTCAGTCCTCAGTGGGCTACTACAGTTCATCACTGCTCCGGGACAGTTTCGGGTTTTTCCCATCCAGCCGGCGCTATTCCCGGTTGAACCCTGACCCCTGCCCTGACCCCCTGAGCCAACACCGCCTCCCCCCCCCCCCCTCACCCTTCCGGCGACCTGCCTCTTCCAACCTTCATCCCACACGTTGTGATGTGGGCATGTGGTTGCCCGGGGTGACAGGGGGCCAATCAGTCTCTTGTCTGTCAATCTTTCTTTTTCCTTTCTCATCTTTTTTTTTTTTCCTTCCGGCCTGCCAGTCTCTCCATCTACAGGTGTTAAAAGACAAACATGCATCCAACACACGCAGTGACAGTGTGTCGGAAGAGCTATATCGGCCAGCTAGAAGCCTGTCAATGGTTGGTGTTTAACTTGAATTATCATCGTGGATTACCGGTGTTTATGTTAATATCATCAGTATCATCCTTTTAATAGACTGTTCATTACTCTAACAACTTGTTTTTATTTTTCGTCTAGATGTTTTTTTTGTATTTTTTCTGTTTCGTTATACCATAGATCTCTCTACATTACAAGCGTGTGTGTGTGTGTGTGTGTGTGTGTGTGTGTGTGCGTGCGTGTGTGCGTGTGTGTGTGTGTGTGTGTGCACAAGGCGGCCGATCGCATCACACCAACACCTAGCGCCTCTCCCCTATCGGCTGAACACCGGCTCCCTGGCGCTCGGATCACAAGATGCGCGGCGCAGAGCGGTCGTTGGACACCGTCTTGCGGAGGCGCACGCCTCTCCTGATCGTGGTCAGCATGTCGCCCCCGGCGCCCTCCATCTCCCCCTCCGCCCCCGCCGGGCCCTCGGCCCCCCCCTGGCCCCCGTCCCCCGGGGGCCCAGTGTCGTCCGGGAGGGAGGGGTAGGGGAACTGCCCCTCGCCCAGGGCCTGGGCGCTGGCCACCAGCTCTCCGATCTTCTCCACCAGACTGTGGCGGTTGGCCGCAATCATCTGCTCTTCCTCGGTGACGCCGCCGCCGCCGCCGCCGCCTGCCCTCTGCTGCTGCTGGTGCATGTACACCTCCAGCCCCGCCCCTGACCCCCACGCCGTGTTGGGAAGGCTGAGGCGCTTGGGCGACGCCTTCACATAGTCGAGCGTACCGTGGGACTCTTCAGCGCCCGCGAAGAACACACACTCCTCGCTGCCGACGCGCACCGGCACGCCGCCGCCGCCGCCGCCACCGCCGCCACCGCCGCCACCGCCGCCACCGCCGCCACCGCCGGCAGCGTAGCCCGGGGGGTGCGGCTCGCCCGGCACGGTGGGCGTCTTGACGGGCACGATGGGCGGCCGGATGGGGATGGGCCCGGCGCTGGACAGCGTGCGCCTCACGCCGGGCTTGGTGGAGGGGGTGCGGCGGATGGTGGCGGTGCCCGGGGTGCCGGAGCCCCCGCCCCCGGCCCCCATCACGCCGCTGGGCAGCCCGGCCGTGCTGGCGGGCCTCTTGGTCTGGATCATGCGCCGGTAGTTCTGGGCGATGTTGGAGTGGCGGGGGATGGTGGAGGACTTGTCGAAGTCGCTCTGTGCCTCCTGGGCCTCCGTGTCGCCGTTCACAGAGTAGCAGTCGTAGTCTATTGGAGCCGAAGGAAAATGACAACATTAGTATGTGTTTATTTTATTGAGGCGGTAGGACGGAAGGTTCTAAAGGAAATACTGGCAGCATCAACTCTCTTCATTTACAATCAGTCGTCGGAATTGCATGTTCATTCATTAAAAGCAGTTCTCGTGCGATGACCCATCTCATCCAAGGGGTCCTGCCTATCTCATCATCAAGTCGTCCTGTCAAATTCCCCCCCCCCCCCCCCTACCCTTGTCCTTCATGATCCAACGTTCAAAAAAAGACGCCACCCGCCGTGGTCTGCCTCCGTCTTACCCTGCGAGGGGATGGTGTCCTCGGAGCAGGAGGGGGTGTTGGTCTGGGTGCTGTACCCGCTGGAGTACTGCAGGGAGTCCCGGCTGCTCTTCTGCTGGTCCATGCTCAGGCCCCGGGTCAGCACCATGGCCAGGTCGCTGGCGGCCGGGGACACGTCGTCTCCGTGCTGGGCGGGGGGGGGGGGGGGGGGGGGGGCGTCTCAAACTGAACACTGAAGCCCATCGAGATACAGCACTAAGTGTGGTGCGGTTTAAAATGATTGTTGGGCAAAGGCGGAGCACGGTCCATTCATACGTATCTCGTGCTATGGAATACTGTACTATCTATGGACATTGTCTTGGGGAAAAAGCTGAGGCACAACCCAGCACCACCATGTGAGTGGCTAAGCTGTTCAGGTTTTTTCACACTGAAAACACAGAGCTACATTTTGTTTGATTTATTCAAGCTGCTTCATGTTCCAAGCAGTTCCAAAGCCACACCGTAAGCCTGTGTCAAGAACCCTATGCCAATTGTTCTTCAAAAAGAAAATACGCTGGTAAACACCTGGCTGGTTGTAACTAGAAACTACTACTACTAGAGAGGAGTTACATGCATGTATTCACAGTTTCAATTCTCCAGGTTAAACATGGAACATTTTAATCTAACATGGCAAATTGGCTGAACCAAAGCCTGAAGGATTGGAACCAGCTGTTGGTTTGGTCGTTTGAATAAACCAACGCCAAGCAGAAAAAGGGATCCGGTTGAGCAGATGCACAACCTTGCTAAGTTCAGCCTTGTCCTCCTCTACGCTCACTCTCTGTTCTGCCAACGCTCTCCCCCACTGCAACATGGAGACACCGGTGACACACTTTGCAGCTGCAGTTCATTACCATGTTCCCACATCTATTAGTTGCCTACTCTTTGTCGGCGTTACCTTGGCGGCCATGTTTGCCTGATGCATCCGGGTCCTCTGTCCATCAGGGTCGAGGTGGGAGCCGGAACCGTACCCCTGGTTGCCTGGAGACGACTCCTGCTCCCTCAGCCTATCAAGGGGCTCCTTTCTCCTCTGGACTGCTGCCACGGCAACCGGCTGCTCGTACTGACCTGCTTTGGACCAATCCTGAAGAGGTAGGTGGGGTTAGCGACAAGGAGGTAGAGCGTGATAGTGACAGACCCGTCCACTATCCAGCAGTTTGAGGCCCTCCGTCGTGAGTGCAGAGTATAGGGGCGGAGTGTTTTGC